>NC_057808.1:172381107-172586091 GCF_018294505.1 Triticum aestivum | reverse complement strand
TGATATAATCAACCGCAATTATTTGTACCCAGTCGCTCCAAATTCTCGGGGTTGCACAGGACTCCTATTGGCTATTTGGTTGGTTTCCTTTTTCAGGACAAAACAAGGAACGAGTTTTGGGATTATGCACCGGTACCGGTATGAACAGAGTAGGACAGTTGGCAAGCAATACATTGAGCTCTTCTTATTGATAAAGCCAGTAATAATCAAACTACAAAGGAAAAGAAAAAAGACAAAGAAAAATACATGCATGAATCTTCGCATAATATCAATGGCATAGGACCTAGATGTGCATTACTTAGAGCACATCTAGATGTGCCTTAGAAATACTGTCAAACAAAGCCCCTAATCCTCAATGCAAATAGCTCATAGAACATGGCTAATGCGACAACCACAACTACACATGCTAGTTCCTTCTTGTCTCTTGCTTTCATCTGTTGCCTGTGATTGATTCTTTCTTGCTTCATCGTACTGATTGTACATTCCAGATCAGCCAGTTTCTTCTTCAACTTTACGTTATCTTCTGCGAGCTTGGTGATAACACTCCAAGCCCTGCCATACCATTCTTCATCCAACCAGTTAACAAAGGCACAAGCCTCATATCCCTGCCAATGTTAAATAGTATTCAGGATGAGCGATGGCATTAACTTAAGTAAAATGATGACCTTAATTAGCACTAACCTCTAAGGGGCAACTGAGAAACCGCCTGCCGATGTCGAATCCCTCCGTGCATACACGTCGAGTGGGAGTGTGCTCGTGCACACAACTCAGATTTTGGTACTTCTCGGTGGCCCAAAACGCAGAGTCGAACTCGTGTTGTGGGAGTCTGGACTCATGCTCCGGATCCAGCAGCAGATCGCTTTCCTGGGGGGAGGGGGTCATTTAGGACCGATTCAGCAAGGAGCTATACTTTGTACATGCTAAAAAAGATCGGGATAGATTGGAACCTGACAGGACGATTCGGATCCGTAGTACACCTGCCTTCTGATGACCTTAGGCAAGTGCTCGGCGGTGACCGCCGTCGTGGTAGTGATACGGGTAGGAGCAGCTGCACTGAAACCATCAGCACCACTCCTCCGCATTCCCCCAATGTCAGCGCCACGCGAGGGAATTTGGCGGCTATGTAGGGATTTGGGGGAAATGGGGAAACTATGGAGATAAGCTAACGGTCGGGAACTACTTATGGCACTATATGTTGTATACGACACACTGTTTATACATGTCGTTTGTGTTAGGTATTACAATGCCACACACGATTTCCGCACCAAACCGTGTGAGAAGACAACATAGGTTAGACACGGTTGCTGTTACATAACCGTATGTGATGTACTACCCTGTCCATATAATTGAGTTATGGTGAGATACCGTGTAAACAGCCGCTCTGTGGATACCCGTAAAAAATAGCCGCTTTGCATATAGAGATGGCGGAGGCGGCCTAGGTAGCGGCTACCGGAGAAGAGGTCAATCCTTGGTCAGTTAGCGGTGGCGGCGTCATAGGAGGTCAATCCTCGGTCTACGGCGGGAGATAGGAGGAGCTCAACCATCGAGGTCAGCGGCGGCGTGATTCAAGCACATCCAATGCGGTCTGTGGCGGGATAGTGGAGGTCGAACTTCAGGCGGCAGCCGCACTAAGCTTTGCTCCTCGACCCTGCTGTCTCGGTGTGCCGTCGCATCGCACCTGTCTGCCTGCTGGGTGGAGGTCGCCACGCGGCTAATTAATTAAGGTATTCTTTTCGTGAGTGGCTTAATTAAGGTATTCAATTCCTAAGGGTAGTGTACTAGTACTCTGCGTGTAAATTGACTGGCCATTAATTTTTGTCATTGCACGTCTGGATAACAACATGGAGCGCCCTCAGTAATTATGAAAATAAAACCTTGTGATTTATGCACGCATCTTTGGGCAGCAGTTAATCAGTGTATTAATGTTGTTTTTTTGTTTTTAATTACCATTCGTGTGCTGCAGATGGAACGATATCGATGGATGAAGAATCGAAAAACCGCAGATTTTATTAGTGGCGTGACAGAGTTCATGAATTTGGCTGAAAGTACAAAGAGGAGAATTGGTGATGTGGATTACATCCTGTGTCCATGTACTTATTGTGCCAATACAGAGTCACATGAAGTTGCAGATGTCCAGATGCACTTAGTCTCTAGGGGATTCATGGATGGATATACACGTTGGACCAGACACGGTGAAGAGGAGGTCATGGAGGAAGATACCCAGGGCAGCGAGATGCCAAACCCCGATCTGTGTCACATGGATGTTGAATCTAACATCAGGGCAGAGGCGTCAAGCTACCAATGGAACACCGGAAAGCCAAAACACCCACTGGAAAACCAAGACGTCGACGCAGATGACGACGATCTTGATATGCCAGATTTTGCTGCTATGATTGCAGATTTCAAGGGCCCCAAAAAGGATATGATTGGGTACAAGGATGTGCCAACCATTGATGCGGACTCCAAGAAAGAATTGTATCTACATTCCAAAAAGAAATATTCCAGGTTGAGTGCCACCCTGGCGCTTCTCAGATTTTAAGCAGCAAACGGGCTATCAAACAAGGGCTTCACAGAGATGTTAGGTCTTTTCAAAGAAATTCTTCCGAAAGATAATGTGTTCCCCAGAAGCACGAATGAAGCGAAGAAAATTGTTTGCCCGTTGGAACTTGAAGTACAGAAGATACATGCTTGTGTGAATGATTGTATATTGTACCGTGGTGAGTACAAAGATTTGCATGCATGTCCCACATGCAAGCATGCACGATACAAGCACAGGAGAGCAAAGGACAAGTACAAATTGGACGACGAGATCAAGACAGGAATCCCGTTCAAGGTTGTTTGGTACTTGCCTTTAATTCCAAGGTTGAGGCATTTGTTTGCAAACCCTAGAGAGGCAAAGAGGTTGCGGTGGCATCATGATGAGCGAATTGCAGATAGGTTTATGAGGCACCCGAAAGATGGGGCTCAGTGGGAATTAATCGACAAAAAGTTTGAAAATTTTGCCAAGGATCCTAGAAGTATAAGGCTCAGGGAGTGTACTGACGGGATGAATCCTTTTGGCGATATGAGCACCAATCACAGCACATGGCCGGTGCTTCTGTGCATATATAACCTAGCTCCTTGGTTGTGTATGAAGAAAAAATGCATTATGATGTCAATGATTATCCAAGGCCCGAAGCAACCTGGAAATGACATCGACATTTACTTTCAGCTACTGGTAGAAGAACTGTTGGCAGTGTGGATAGATGCGCCTGCTGTAAAATGTTATGATGCTTATAGAAAGGAGATTTTCGATCTACATGTGATGCTGGTGCACACCATTCAAGATATGCCGGCATTAGGCAACACATCGAGGTAGAAAACAAAGGGAGATGTAGGGTGTGTCGCATGCATGGATAGGACAGCTAGCAGAAGACTTCCCAACTCGCACAAAACAGTGTATTTGCGTCATCGTAGGTTCTTACGGAAAACTCACCCATACCGAAATATGAAAGCTGAATTTGATGGTACGGCAGAGGCAGGTGCGGGCCCAAGACCCTATGACGGGGAGGTGGTCCACGACATGGCTAAAAAATTAATGTTGTGCTTGGCAAGAACCACCCTTTGACGGTGAAACAAACACCCAAGGGTCAAGCGTTTAACAAGAAATCGGTGTTCTGGAAATTACCTTACTGGGAGATTCTACGTGTACGTCACTGCATCGATGTCATGCACGTAGAGAAGAATGTATGTGACAGCATCCTTGGTACTCTGCTCAAGATTAAAGGTAAAAGAAAGGATGGTGACGATTCACGGCTCGATATGCTTGCCGATCAATCAAAACGCAAGAGTGAAGCAGAAGATGATGACAAATTCATCAAAGCTCGCCAGAGTTACAATTTCAGTACAAAAGAAGCAACACAGTTCTTCACCTATTTGTTGTCAGTTAAGACACCCTCTTCCTACTGCGCAAACATCAGAAGTCTCGTGGATGTGAGCTTAGGTAAAATTAAGTTGGGACACACGAAGTCACATGATTGCCACGTAATGTTGACAAAAATCCTCCCGGTGGCCATCAGGAATCTGATGGACAAAGATATTAGAAACACACTCATTGACCTCTGTGATTTCTTCAACCAACTATGGCAGAAAGTTGTAAATCCTGAAGAGTTGGATCATATGCAAGATGATATTGCAAGAATATTGTCCAACCTAGAGATGTTTTTCCCACCGTCATTCTTTGATGTCATGGTCCATCTCACTGTGCACCTTGTCGATGACATAAAGTATTGTGGTCCTGTGTTCCTTCGCAACATGTATCCCTTCGAGCGGTTCATGGGAATACTAAAGCGCTTATGTCGGAACCGAAACCATCCAGAGGCAAGCATCCTACAAGGTTATACCACGGAGGAGGTGGTTGAGTTTTGCACGAAATACTTGAAACAAAGACCTATAGGTTTGCCCCTCTCTCGCCACGAGGGAAGGATGAAAGGTAAGCCAGTCCTTGCTGGCACGTAAATGGCTGCACCCGGAGAATTGGCAGAGAAAGCCCATTTGACGGTACTGCTTAACAGCCCAGTTCTCATCGCTTATGCCGAAGAACACTTGGCGGAGATACTCCAAAGCTTCTTACCAATGGTGCCTTCATCAGATGTGGAGATGAAGGAGCACACTAAGAACTACGCCGAATGGCTGAAGAATCGGTTGGCACAATGATCCATCGATGACATTGCTACGTGGTTGGCACAAAAGCCATCACCTACGGTGTTGACGTACCAAGCATATGACATAAATGGATACATGTTCTACACTGAGGAACGTGATCAGAAGACCTCGTACCAGAACAACTCTGCTCGAATAGAATGCATGACTGTAAATGAAGCTGATAAAAGGGTATACCATGGAACCATCAAAGAGATTTGGGAGCTTGACTATGTGAAAGTTAAGGTGGCACTATTCAGGTGCGCATGGATCCCTCTTGGTCAGGTAAGGATTGACGAGTATAGGAAGATCTGTGTTAACAGGATAACGATGGCATATCACGCGGACCCATTCATTCTTGCCAGCGATGCTACCCAGATTTTCTTTGTGGAAGACCCCTTGCATAAGAACTGCCATTTAGCGATGCATGGGAAGAGTAGGGTACTGGGTGTCGATGATGTTGCCGATGAGGACGAGTACGATGAATTTGATGAGTTGCCAGCCAAGGGATCACGCACCCGTGTAACAGAGCAGCGTAAAATCATCAAAAAACCCAAAGTTCATTCGGGGTCAACTTAATGATGCCAATTCCCCCATGTACATGGGAATTAAGCCATAAGACTAGTCTTTATGCCTACCGTGCAACTTAATTCGTTCAATTTAGATCTATCCCGTGTACTGAATTTGTGAGTTATGCCCGGTTTTCTATTGATGTAAGAACCGTCACTACTGCAGGATGCTGCTAACGCGACACTACGATCAGAGACCCTTTCACGAAACTGTGTGTGATGCATTAATCACAAACGGGGATGTAAAAAACCATCAAAAGTGGTGCAGAATGTTTGCGATGGAGGACACATCAAACACGGTTCAGATTTTAGTTGCGTGTGCGATGTAGGGCACACGGTTAACCCGTTCGAACTGTTTGCAATGAGGCAGAACAACAGAAACGGGCAGCCATATCAATGTGTGTGCGATATACGGCATACAGTTTGCTCCAATGAACCATTTGCTATTAGGGAGTGCTACATAAACGGTTAGCCAAATCAAGGTGTGTGTGATATAGGGCATACGGTTCACTCGGACGAACTGTTTTTGATTAGCGAACGCAACAGAAATGGTTCAACTTAACAAGATGTGTGTGATACGTGGCAAACAGCCGACTCGGATGAACTGTTTGCGATGAAAAATTACAACACAGACGGTTAATACAGTCAGTTCGTGTGCGATTCTGTGTATACAAAAAACTTTGAATATTGCAAACTAGTTGCTTGCGGTGGCTAGGAGTATCTCACACGATGCATCTGCGAGTACTCGTGTGCGATGATTAGTAAGTTACACACATGTTTCCTTATGTTAACACTTGTGTGGTAAATAACACGTGGCACCGGATACGGTATTCGGGTTGTATGTGTGCTCCACTTAGTCTTCCCACGCTCCAGCCAAAGCTTCCCGTGCTCCACATGGGTGAATTGTAAAATCCACGCCTATTCCCTCACCGGTTTCCCGCCACCAGCTAACGGCTTGCTGCATATAACCCAGGCGGCAACGCACTGCCACGACACTCTGCGAAGATCTAGTCCTCACCCATCTACCATTAGTTATTCCAAGCATGCTAGGCAATGACCAAAGCTTCGACGTCGACGCCTACCTACGTTACATCTTCGGCGAGGAGAACGAGCCAGAGCAGGTCGGGGAGCAAGAGCTTCATCGGCCGGTGCAGGCACCATGGCCCATCGGCAACGATATCAGCGTCACAGTCCTTGGGAGCACAATCGACATATTGCAGAGGAGGTGTGATGAGCAGTTTGCCATCCACCATGCAAAAGATCCAGAGCTGCTCAGCGGCATGATCAAGGACCCACCCGAAGAGCCGCCGTCACCAGTGCTCATCGAGAGCCTGATGCCCCGCAAGGAATGGGCACAGGACCTCTGCGATTCAGTCAAGACAAAGGCAGCCTACGGCTTCATCATTGCCCGCGGCGGCCGTGTCAACCTCGATCCCGATGATGTGGTGGCCAGGCTTGAGCGCATCCTTGGCGGAGTTGACGTCCCCGACGAAGTAGAACATCACCAACGTGATATCTTGAGGATGCAGGTGATCAACGGAATTTGCTACCAGGCCAGAGACATGGAAATGGAGCGGTTCCGCGGAGTTGTCATGCGCGCGATTGCACGCTGTCAAGCTCCTCTGGAAGAGGCCCAGCAGCCCCAAAAGCCTCCCAGCGCCAGCAGCTCCGTAGGCAGAGGAGGGTCAGGAAACTTGGAGTGAACGGCCGCAAGGGTGCTATGCTGATCATGGAGTCTGAGAACACCATCGTCGGAAGAGCGCCAGCTCAGCCTTTTAGCTTATATTTTATTATAATTGTATGCATATGTAGGTCGTGAGTGTTCTGGGCCTTGCCGCATTTGGCATTTTAAATTATCCTAAATGTGTAAGACAATTATTAAGAATTATTAATAGTTGCCATTGTAACTTTGCCTCAACAGCGAGATGAGCGCGCGTAGGGACGCCAGAGCGGAGCGCACCGCGGCCGCCTCAACGGCGAGCCACCACGTGGTCAACCTTCTGCCATCAATAAATTTTTACCTTGTTTCTCGTCACATTGCTGATTACAACTCAATAAGTAATTGCAAATCTGTTCACAACTATCAAACTAATATGTGTTCACACTTAGCACCAGGCTACAAAAACCACCCACTCAAAAATTACTTCACAGTTCCTCTCCTCGTCACCCACAAAACTGGTTTTTTCTGTCAAGTCGTTCTGCCATGACCGATAGGAGGAGTTTAGGGTGGAGATATAACCAGGCAGCAAAGACCAAGGCCGCGGAAGCACTAGAGAGGTCCCGCCGCGAAGCCGCAGCCGCATCAGAGATGTCCCGGCGTGCCGCGGAGCCCTCAAACGAGCTCTCACGGGCACGCGAGGGCTCTCACAAGCGCATTTGCGGCATCGGCCATCGCGACGAGCCGGCGTTCCTGAGTCCTTCACCGGCGACGAGGACATTCTCGCTGGCGTCACTACGCAGCAGGAGCTGGTCGACGACTTGATGAAGCTGCTCAAGATAAGCGATGCCTCGGTTGACAAGGCAACCGGCCTCATCGAGCAACTCATGGGTGACAATGCGAAGCTCCTCAAGTTGGTCGCCGAGAAGGAGGAGGAGGCCGCCGGCTGGAAGATGCTGCATGAGCAGAGCAGTGCCTCGGAGATGACGCTGAAAGCGGTCCTCGAGGAACTGATGGGTGGCTTGAGGAAGCTCCGGATCGAGCGCGAGCAGGAGGTGGAGGAATCTGTGGCTGCTTTCAAGCAAAGTCGTGAAGAATTGAAGAAGGAGCTGGAGGATTTCACCGCCCGGCGATCCATCGACGAGTATAGACAGTAGCAACCGAGATCGTTGTCTGCAATTTCCTTCTTCTCTTGCCCCCGTGTCTTCCGGGCTTTGCTGCATGTGGCATTTTAAATTATCCGGAATATGTAAGACAATTATTATCTGCGCCATTGTAAATTTGTCGTCGTATTATCCGTTGGCATTTTATTTGTGGTCGTATTATCCGTTGCCCTATGTGGAAATTTAAATTAGGGCGGAATACGAGTTGAAAACAGGAACAAAGCAAATGCTGCCATGGGATCACAAGCAAACACCCTCCGTGCAGGTGCTTTAATTAACCCATTAATGGAGAAGTTTTGAGCGAGGCGGGCGGCGGCTGGTGCATGGAGGTCAAAGAGCTCGCTTCCCAGTGAGCATGGGTGGCCTTGCTGCTCGCACGTGTCCTGTCGAGCCTGCGAGGTGGACAGGATGCACGCGTCCCATCGAGCCTGCGTGGCGGACTGCTCGCACGCATCCCGTCGAGCCTGCATGGAGGACTTCTCGTGGTCGTCCCGTCTAATCAAACAGCTACACGCACGCCACATGGTAAATATAATACAACCGTTTGTGATATTAACGTGTCAGCTTTTTGTTTCAAAAAGGACTTTGTTGGCTACTAATGTCTGCGCCTCCTCTCAAACTAGACAATTTTTTTACCACGGCATATATGTGCCATGTCATGAAACCATGCCAAGTTTCATGTTTTTGGGTGACTTTTTGATTTACTGGGATTTATAAACCGAGATTCTCATTGTTTCAGGAGGACGACAAGTTTGTAATTCATTCTCATTCCTTAAACGAGACCTAAACATGCACCCAATGACACATGTACGATTTCCCACCCATTTTGTTTCATTGGATCATGTGGTTGTAGTTCAAATTTGAATTATGGACTACATTAAATGCATAGAAAACTTAGTAAATAGTAATATATATAATGGCCAAACGAACCCTGAACAGTTTCAAATTTCAGCCCAACACTCCTGTTATTCGATGTTGCTTGTAGAAAACAAAGTTCAAGGCGAGAAGAATATTTAACATTGCAAACTAAATGCCTCTGCAAATTTAATACACCTATCCTCAAATAGAATAATTAAACAGACAAACATATGCAAACAATGCGAACATAACAGCAATCTAGCAAAACATGTCAGTTTGTGAAGAATACAGAAGATTCATAATTATCTAACTCCAAATATTCTAAAAAATTACCACACTGTAGAAAATTTGTTTTATCTTATTGTGTAAAAGTTTCAAGATTTTATCACGTTCTGACATTTTTTAACAATTCAGACAATTATAGAAAGTTTTCTGTTTTCAAAATTGCAACATAGACTTGTAAAATAAGCATGGTAAAGGCTATCCTTGACATTTTTATTGAAATGAAAGATGAGAAATATTATTATAAATAGCAGAAAGCAAATACAAATAAAAGAAAATGATGTTCCAAGCAAAACTCATATCATGTGACAAATAAAAATATAGCTCGAAGTGAGGTTACTGATAATGTTGGAGATGAAAGAGGGGATGCCTTCTGGGGCATCCCCAAGCTTAGTTGCTTGGCTCTTCCTTTAATATTACCTTGGGATGCCTTGGGCATCCCCAAGCTTATGTTCTTGCCGCTCCTTATTCTCCTCATATCGATATCTCATCTAAAACTTGGAAACTTCAATCACACAAATCTTAACGGAACTTCGTGAGATAGGTTAGTATGATCAAGATAAATCATTCACTTTGGTACTGTCAAAGAAAAGAATCATAATTTTTCTCACACAACTCCTATTGTACCTTATCATTTCCACAATTTATATTGAGCAATATAAGACACAGAAACTAGGAAACAAACAAACTATGTATTGAAAACAGAATCTGTCAAAAACAGAACAATCTGTAGTAATTTGTAAACTTCGTATACTTCTGTAACTCCAAAAATTCTAAAAAATTAGGACAATAGAGGCAATTCAAATATCAATTTGGTGTAAAAAATTCAAGAATTTATCACGTTCCAGTAGCTCATATCAATTCTGTTACTGGGTGCAAAAGTTTCTATTTTTCAGCCAGATCAAATCAACTATCACCATAAATCATCCCAAAGGTCTTACTTGGCTCAAACACTAATTAAAACACCAAAACACAATTACTACAGAGGTAATAATGTGTATTTTCGTAAAAACTTAAAATAAAAATATTAGGTTGTCTTCCAAGAAGTGCTTTTCTTTAAAGCCTTTTAGCTAGGCGTTGATAATTCTATTGATGCTCACATAAAAGACAAAGAATTGAAGCACAAAGAGAGCATCATATAGCATGTGAAAAACAAGTTTAAGTCTAACATACTTCCGATGCATAGGCATTTTATAAGAAAACAAATTATCAAGAAAAGCAAAAACTAGCATATGCAAGGAAGAAGAAAGAAAGAATAACAATCTCAACATGATGAGAGGTGATTTAGTAACATGAAGATTTATACAACCATATTTTCCTCTCTCATAATAATTACATGTAGGATCATAATCAAATTCAACAATATAGCTATTGCATAAAATATTCTCTTCATGATCCACACGCATGCAAAGTTGACAGTCTTCCAAAATAGTGGGATTAACATAAAATAAAGTAATTACTTCTCCAAGCCCACTTTTATCAAAAGTTTCATAAGATTTATCAATCTCCAAAGTAGTGGGATCATTATTACCTAGAGTTGACACTCTTCCAAACCCACTTTCAATATTATTGCAAACATTATTATCAATATCATATTCATCATGAGGCTTAAACAAATTTTCAAGATAATAGGATGCATCACCCCAATCATGATCATTACAGTAAGTAGTGGACATAGCAAAATTAGCATCCCGAAGCTTAGGATTTTGCATATCATTAACACAATTGATATTAATAGAATTTATAATAACATCATGGTAATCATGCTTTTCATTCAAGGAGCTATTATGAACGACTTCATAATTTCTTCTTTTAACACTTCTTCACAATTTTCAGATTCACGAATTTCAAGCAAAACTCCATAAAGATAATCTAGTGCACTCAACTCACTAGCAAATGGTTCATCATAATTGGATCCTTTAAAAAGATTAGCAAGTGGATGAGGATCCATAAACTTTTTGCTTTATGATTGTCAATAAATACACAATTATACAAAGCAAACGAGCAAACAAACCAAGTAAGACATAAAGGCAATCGGAAAGAAGGCAAATAAAAAGGAAAATATTTTTGTGTTTTTCTAAAAATGTTTTAGAAGTGGGGGAGAGGAAAAAAGAGGCAAATGGCAGATAATGTAATGCAAGTGATGAGAGTTTATGGTGGGTACTTGGTAGGCTTGATGTAGAACCTCCCCGGCAACAACGTCATAAATTCTTCGTGCTACTTCTTGAGCTTGCGTTGATTTTTGCCTTGAAGAGGAAAGGGCGATGCAGCAAAGTAGAGATAAGTATTTCCCTCAGTTAAGAACTAAGGTATCAATCCAGTAGGAGGCACAAGCAAGTCTCCAATCTATGCACCTGCACAAACTAACAAACACTTGCACTCAATATGAAAAAGGGGTTGTCAATCCCTTCACGGTCTCGAATAAGAGTGAGATCTAACAAAGATAGGTATAAAAGATAAAAAAAGGAAAACTAAATTCAATGTAAATAAATTGCAGCAAGGTATTTTTGGGTTTTCTGGATTATAGATCTGAAAATATATGATGGAAAATAGAACCGGGGGCCATAAGTTCCAATAGAGGCTTCTCTCTTGAAAGAAAACATACGGTGGGTAAAAAATTACTATCGAGCAATTGATAGAAAAGCACATAGTTATGACGTTATCCAAGGCAATGATTATGAATATAGGCATCACGTCCATGTCAAGTAGAGCAACTCCTGCCTGCATCTACTACTATTACTCCATACATCGGCTGCTATCCAGCATGCATCTAGAGTATTAAGTTCATAAGAACGGAGTAACGCCTTAAGTACGATCACATGATTGATGCGGCTTGAAGCTACGTTAGTATTTCCCCAAAAAGGAAGGGATGATGCAGCACAACGGCAGTAGGTATTTCCCTCAGATGTGAAACCAAGGTTATCGAACCAGTAGGAGAACCAAGCAGCACAACGTAAATAGCACCTACACACAAATAACAACTTCTCGCAACCCGACGTGTAAAAGGGGTTGTCAATCCCTTTCGGGTAGCGGTGCCCCAAGATGGGCAAACGGACGTGAATAAATTGTAGTAGATTGATAGATCGAACGCTAAATAAAATAAATAAGAATAAATTGCAGCAAGGTATTTTTGTATTTTTGGTTTAATAGATATGAAAATAAAAGTAAAGGAAAATAGATCGCAAAGGCAAATAATATGAGACAGAGACCCGAGGGGCCGTAGGTTTCACTAGTGGCTTCTCTCGAGAAAAATAGCAAACGATGGGTGAACAAATTACTGTTGGGCAATTGATAGAACTTCAAATAATCATGAAGATATCCAGGCAATGATCATTACATAGGCATCACGTCCAATATCAGTAGACTAACTCCTGCCTACATCTACTACTATTACTCCACACATCGACCGCTATCCAGCATGCATCTAGTGTTTTAAGTCCATGGAGAAATGGAGTAATACAATAAGAGCGATGACATGATGTATACAAGATCTATCTATGTAGAGATAGACCCCATCATTTTATCCTTAGTAGCAACGATACATACGTGTCGGTTCCCCTTCTGTCACTGGGATCAAGCACCGTAAGATCGAACACACTACAAAGCACCTCTTCCCATTGCAAGATAAATAGATCAAGTTGTTCAAACAAAACCCAAATATCAGATAAGAAATACGAGGCTATAAGCAATCATGCGGAAGAGAGATCAAAGAAACTCAAATACTTTCATGGATATAAAAAGATAGATCTGATCATAAACTCAAAGTTCATCGATCCCAAAAAACACACTGCAAAAGAGTTACATCATATGGATCTCCAAGAGACCATTGTATTGAGAATTCAGCGAGAGAGAGGAAGCCATCTAGCTACTAACTACGGACCCGAAGGTCTACAAAGAACTACTCACGCATCATTGGAGAGGCACCAATGGAGGTGGTGAACCCCATCCGAGATGGTGTCTAGATTGGATCTGGTGGTTCTGGACTCTCCAGCGGCTGGAATTGATTTTCGTCAACTCCCCTAGGGTTTCTGGAATATTGGGGTATTTATAGAGCGAAGAGGCGGTCCGGGGGGCACCCGAGGTGGGCACAACCCCCAGGGGCAGCCTTGGCCCATTAGGTGTCTTCTGGTCCATAAAAAATCTCCGTAAAGTTTCGTTGCATTTGGACACCGTTTGGTATTGATTTCCTGCGATGTAAAAACATGCAGAAAACAACAACTGGCACTTGGCACTATGTCAATAGGTTAGTACCAAAAAATGATATAAAATGATTATAAAACATCCAAGATTGATAATATAACAGCATGGAACAATCAAGAATAATAGATACTTTGGAGACGTATCAACGATGTAGAGGGATAAACTCAAGCAATATGATGAAAACCCATCTTTGTTACCCTTGATGGCAACAATACAATACGTGCCTCGCTACCCCTATTATATCACTAGGTGAGGACACTACAACATTGAACCCAAAACTAAGCCCCTCTCCCATTGCAAGAAATACCAATCTAGTTGGCCAAACCAAACCGATAATTCGAAGAGAAATACAAAGATATTGATCATGCATAAAAGAGTTCAGAAAAGACTGAAATAATATTCATAGATAATCTGATCATAAATCCACAATTCATCGGATCTCGACAAACACAACGCAAAAGAATATTACATCGGATAGAGCTCCAAGAACATTGAGGAGAACATTCTATTAAAGATAAAAGAGAGAGAAGAAGCCATCTAGCTACTAGCTATGGACCCGTAGGTCTGTGGTAAACTACTCACACTTCATCGAAAGGGCAATAGAGTTGATGTAGATGCCCTCCGTGATCGAATCCCCCTCCGGCAGGGTGCCGTAAAAGGCCCCAAGATGGGATCTCACCGGAATAGAGGCTTGCGGCAGCGGAAAAGTATTTTGGTGGATGCTTCTGTTGGTTTGGGAATATTTGGGAATTTATAGTGCAAGAATTAGGGTTGGAGGAGTCCTGAGTGGCCCACAAGCCCTCAGGGCGCGCCCAGGGCTTGTGACCTCCTCAAAGATCTTATGACCCTCTCTCCAAGCTCCGTGGATGTCTTATTGTCCAAGAAAAATCATCGTGAAGTTTTATTCCGTTTGGACACCGTTTGATATTCCCTTTCTGTAAAACGCAAAAACAAAGAAAAAACAGAAACTGGCACTGGGCTCTAGGTTAATAGGCTAGTCCCAAAGATAATATAAAATAGCATATTAATGCATATAAAACATCCAAAACAGATAATATAATAGCATGGAACAATAAAAAATTATAGATACATTGGAGACGTATCATCTTTACCAGAGGACACAAGGTTCATCGGTAAGAAACTGATCTGCAGTTTATCCCGCGGATGGAGGATGACTCTGCAAGTATATACAGAGATTCTATCATGTACAACACAACATTCCCGATATCCACCCTGCAACAATCATTGTAGTGTTCCGTCAGAACGTGAGGAACCGCAAGATGCGGGAAGAGATTGCCATGACCAAGGTGAGGGATGTTTCTGAGCTTTACTCTCTGACAACTGTGCATGGGTGAGGAAGAGAGGAGACTTACTAGGGAGGAGATTGGCGTTGGATCTGATTCAGAAGATGATGATGCCGCCACCGCCCCGAAGAAGAAAAATCGCAAGCGCAAGGGCAAAGTTGTGCTGGCTATAGAGGGGTCAGGCACAGCGGCCCTGCCAAGACAGCTAAGGCTAAGAGCCCCGGCAAGGAGGTTGTCGGGTGCGCCTCGTACCAGGCCTTGGTGGCCGCTGACCAGGCCGGGGGTTCCGGCAAGTAGTACTACAAGATCCACCGCACCAAGAGCCATGACCTTCAACACTGCCGGCAAGTCGAGCAGCTCGCCGAGAAGCAGAAGGCTGAATATGAGAAGAGAGATAAGGAGAAGGCTGACAGTGAAAATGGATCCAGCAAGAAACATGGTGGCCGAGGAGGTCACCGCGGCAAGGACTACAAGCAGAAGGAGAAGGCTTCTAGAGGCTGAGACAAGAAGAAAGATGATGATGATGATGAGGATGAAGAAGATGATTACGAGTCTAGTGAGACTGAGTTCCAGAAGGCCACTGGAGCGATGTGCATTGACGGAGGTGCATCCTTGCACTCTTCTCACTGCCAACTCAAAAGTGGGTGCGTGAGGTCAATGTGACGGAGCCGGTAGTGGGTACCCAGAAGCCCCTCACATGGTCCAACACGCCCATCATTTTTACACTGAAGACCACCTTGATCGCAAAACTACGGTCGGGTGTTTTCCATTGTTGGTTTCACCAACAATACGCAACCTCAAGGTGACGAAAAATGCTGGTTGACGTTGCTACTTCTTCAGCTTGCATTGGTTTTTCCCTTGAAGAGGAAAGGGTGATGTAGCACAGTAGAGATAAGTATTTCCCTCAGTAAAGAACCAAGGTATCAATCCAGTAGGAGAAACGCGCAAGTCCCCAATAGATGCACCTGCACAAACAATCAAACACTTGCACCCAACGCGATAAAGGGGTTGTCAA
Source organism: Triticum aestivum (assembly GCF_018294505.1). NCBI lineage: Eukaryota > Viridiplantae > Streptophyta > Magnoliopsida > Poales > Poaceae > Triticum > Triticum aestivum. The sequence continues at coordinate 172,570,363 of NC_057808.1, read as the reverse complement.
TCCCTTCACGGTCACTTGCAAAGGTGAGATCTGATAGAGATAGATAGGACTAAACAAAAGATAAAATATTTTTGGGTGTTTTGGTTTATAGATAAGAAAATAAAAGATTGCAAAATAATAGATCGGAAACTAATTTGACGGAAAATAGACCCGGGGGCCATAGGTGTCACTAGAGGCTTCTCTCATGAAGGCAAATAATATGGTGGGTGAACAAATTACTGTCGAGCAATTGATAGAAAAGCGCAAAGTTATGACGATATCCAAGGCAATGATTATGTAATATAGGTATCACGTTCGTGTCAAGTAGATCGAGTCCTGCCTGCATCTACTACTATTACTCCACACATCGACCGCTATCCAGCATGCATCTAGATTATTAAGTTCATAAAGAACGGAGTAATGCCTTAAGTAAGATGACATGATGTAGGGGAATAAGCTCAAGAAATATGATGGAAACCCCATCTTTTTATCCTCAATGGCAACAATTCAATACGTGTCTCGCTACCCCTACTTTGTCACTGGGTGAAATCACACAAGATTGAACCCAAAGCTAAGCACCTCTCCCATTGCAAGAAAAACCAATCTAGTTGGCCAAACCAACTCGATAGTTCGAAGAGACTTGCAAAGATATGAAATCATGCATATAAGAATTCAGAGGAGAGTCAAATAATATTCATAGATAAGCTGATCATAAATCCACAATTCATCGGATCTTGACAAACACACCGCAAAAGAAGATTCACTACAAAAAAAGAGACATCTGTGACAGTTTGGGCAGAACGAATTTTTTCTGTTATGCTTATGAAACTTCTATGACGATAATTGTGACAAAACCCGGTATCATCATAGGTGTGGTGGGATCCTACTTCTATGACAAAAAATCATGACAGAAAATGGGCTTTTCGTCCTGGGCCGGCCGGAGATGCGGCTGCATGACATTCTTTGGGCTGTCCATGACAGAAAAAATCGTGGTAGAAGCGAGGGCGAGGAAAATATCACAGAGTTCCCAGTTATGGTGGGTGGTCAGGGCCGAGTGATGCACTGTGGTTTGCGTGTTTCTCTCATGTACGCGCGTGTGTGCGAGGCATTGGCTAACTGAACTTTGAGCGATCGCACATTACTGAACCCGAGCGATCGATCCCTTGGCTGTTAACTGAACCGGAGCGATTCATTCATTGCTGACTGAACCCGAGCAATTCATTCGCTGCTTCTGCTAACTGAACCTGAGCGATCGATCACTGCTGTTGCTTACTGAAGCCAATCAAGCCCCCGTGCGAGACGTAGCCAGCCGATGTTGGGTTGCCTCTCGATGAAAAGTGACCGTTGCTACCGTGCGCGCGGTACGTAGAACGAGTCGAGACATGGTGAGTTGAGCCGATTGGTTGGCTGTGGATGAGCAGTTCCAGGTGGGGGTTGGATGAACATGACCCCGTGGTAGTAGGTCGTTGCGGCTGGATGAACAGGACCCCGAGGAGGCCGCCGCACCCCAGCTGACTGGGGGTGGATGAAGATTACCCCGTGGAGGCTCTATGAACAGCAGCCGATGGAGGTTGGATGAACAGTAGCTGTGGATGAACAGTAGCCCGCGGAAGCTGGAGGAGGTCGATGGTGGATGAACAGTAGCCCCGTGGAGGCTGGAGCGAGGCGGTAGACGGTGGATGAACAAGACCCCGTTTCGACCGTAGGCGCTCCAACACAAGTTCGTTTCCTCTATTTTGCGGTATGCCACACACCTCCCTATCAATAGGACCCCGTTTCGACCGTAGGCACTTGAAAACAAGTCTGTTTCCTCCGTTTTGCGGTACGTCAGACCCCTCCCGATGAACAGGATCCCGTTTCGACCGTGGCCAGTCGAACAGAATGCCGTTTCCTTCGTTCTGCGGTACACCAGATCCCGTTTCGGCTGTTCCGTCCAAGCCAGTTGGCTCCCATTGAACAGGACGCGTCCCGACCCAGTTGGTTGCCTCCCGATGAACTGGAAGTTGTTTCTCCGTTTCGACCCAGCCGGTTCGCAGCCCGATGAACAGGACACCATTGTTGGCGTCCGTTGCCTCTCCATTACACAAGCCCTGGCCGTCCGTATATATGTGCGAGTACGTGCTCGAGACCCCACCCATATGTACGTATGTGGCCATATTTTTTGCCCTGTGGCTGTACATACGTGTACAGGACTTAGACGGGACTGCACGAACTACTATGTCGGGTGCTCTACAACGACACGTGCTGCTACTTACTCGGCCACAGTTCATACTTGCAGAGAGACTGATCGACCAGTATATATGTACACGTTCGCGAACAGACAGACAACACTACGTACGATTTGACCAGGTGCATCCCAGCGGTCAGGGAGGATAAGGACGCACTTCCTTGCGTGCAAAGATATAGCTGGTCGGTCCCAGCTGTCAGGGGGAGGAATCATTTTTATTTTGCGATTAATAAGGAGGCACTTCCTTGTGTTCGAAGATGTAGCTGGTGGGTCCAGCTGTCAACCTCACCGCTTAGAGTCCTCTTCCGATGGTTGTCCTTCGTTGACCATGTTGACCATGCCGCGTCGAGAGCACCAAGGCGGTGGATGACGACGAGGCCTAGGAAGGGAACGACGCGGAGCCGGGGAAGACGCGGCAGTGGATGCCCACACGGAGGGGAGTACGTGGTTTGACTGCTTCGGCTGCGGTGTGAGGCTGAAGTCGCCGGAGAATAACAGGAGGTGTGGTGAGTATAGAGGGATGGCATGGCCAGCAGTGGCAGCACAGCCGGACACGGGAGGCAGGAGCAGGCGGCACGGCCGGCGCTGGCTTGGGCGGCTGCAGCAAGAAGACCAGAGGTTGAACAAGCACGACGGCCATTGGATGGACATCGTACGGTCAGTGCAGATAGAATCGTTTATATTGACTAAGTTAACAAAGCCCTTGGTACATTTCAACTTAGTAGGCCCACAGGTTAGCCTCCGAAACGGTGCGCCCAGATGTCAGGGGGAGGAATCAATTTTTGGGCGGCTGAAGCAAGAATATCTGAGATTGAAGAAGAAGCACGACATCCGTTGGATGGACATCCAACAGCCACTGCTGCTAGAACTGTGTGTTGACTATAACTTGACAAAGCCTTGTGTATGCATCAACTTACTAGGCCCACAAGTGTGTGGCAGAGAACATATAGCCCATTTGTGATTTGTAAGAATGTACAGCTCATTTTTTAATTCTAATGGAATTTACTACAGCCCATTTACAGTTTGTTAAAAGTACAACCCATTTTCTAGCTAGGACAATGATTAATAATTTCAACCAACCGCTCAAACAGAATTCAGTAAAATTTCCCACATTTTGACGGGATCCGAAATATTTTTATCCCGAAATTTCTAGTCAGGTTAAATATAATTTCAAAATAAATTTGTATTACGTAAAATCCAATGAAATATTGCACGCGCAACAAGTAATGAAAATTAAAATTTTCAAAATCCAAAAATAATAGTTTTTTAAAACTATTTACGTGTTTGGTGCATTTTTTTATAGTTACTGCCCAATTTTTGTAATTACATCCCATTTATTAATTATTAAAGCCCATTTTTTTGTTAAGCCTAATGCATCCCTCCTAGGAAAAATTTGCAGCCCAGCGCGGCGGAGAATAACAAGTTGACCCGGATATTGTGTACAACTGTCGGCCCAGGTGCATTGCTGATGTTCAAAAAAAAGGCCTGTGTAGTACAGTACAACTTGCTCAGATTCAGCGACGCTGGAAAGGCCCAAACAAGGCTTCTGTACAACTTTTTGAAGTCACCAAGCTCAATTAATAACTTAACAAAAAAGTTAGAGTACAATGGAACCTAATTAAAAGCTGTCACGAGCGAAGAAATGCGCGCGCGTGCGTGTGTGTGTGTGCGCGCGCGCGTGCGTGTGTGTGTGAGAGAGAGAGCGAGAGAGAGAGACCCATTGGTCAATGCTCGTAAATACATCTTTCAGCCATATGCATTGCTGATTCTCAGTAAAAACTTATATAGTTGACACAATCATATAAAACATCATAGCACACTAAACTTGCATACAAATTTTTTACGCAGGCGGCACAATCAGGTGGAAGCAGTGGATTGCTACGGGTAGGGCTATATTGAAACCAACGAACTCGTACAGAACGGTTCATCGTCTTTATCAATGACGGGGAAATAACTTGAATGATGTGCAAAGAAAACAGACATACAACACAATAAGTTCTGCTAGCACATTTGTAAGTGCATCTAGTGCCCCTTAGTGATTTTGGTGTATTGAAGACTTATAGGTTAAGAACCTAATGCGTTTGTGAGTGTACACAGGTCTATAAGTCTATGAGGAGTTTGATATTTACAGAGAAAGTCGACCCCTAAAAATGAATGTCTTCAACTGAAGACTTTGGCTTTCTGAAGACTTTGAAAGTGAAGAAATTGGTGTGACCATGAAGACTTGATATTCATGCAAGGAGCATGAAGCGTGAGGACTTTTGTTTTCGTAGTTCCATTTTCTCTTTCTTGAGTCATAGGAAACACCGTACTGTTAAAGGGGGTCGAGGTAAAACTACTGAAAAGTTTCCAAGTGATGCTCATCTCAAAATCCTACACCTACCCAAACCTTTCGAGTGAAGCCATTGGAAATCTCATACAGTTCAGTCAATTTCTTCAGTGACAGAGACAAAGTTCTTCTGGTCTCTAAGGAATTTGTCCTGACTGAGGAGTTAGGAATTCACCAGTGCGGATTGCTTACAAGTGAGGAACATGGTAGCCCTAAGGAATTTGATAGATCAAATATCCGACCGTTGCTATGCTACGCGCCAGCTGTCCCAAAATATCTTCCCACCTAACAGTCATATCAGTGAAGGGCATTTATGTCTTATCATGCCGGGCTGCTCCCTAGGCTATAAATAGCCGCCCCCTACAACCACTAGCTAGTTGGCTGCTCCAAAAGAAACTGACACTTGTCATTTGAGAGCATCCCATCCCCCGAGGACTTTGAGCGAAAATCATCAAGTGAGGAAAACCCAAACCCAAACACCTACAAACCCAAAGTGATTGAGCATCACTGAAGAGATTGTTCCTGTGTGGAACTGATGCTTGTTACCTTTGAGGACTGTGTATCCTCCAAATGGTTAGCCGACATGGTCTAGAGCATCCAAGAGGAAATTGTGGATCGCCGAGTGACTGAGTCTGTGAAGGTTTGGAAGTCACCTGAAGACTTACCACGAGTGATTGGGTGAGGTCTGTGTGACCTTAGTTCAAGGAGAATACGGCGAGCACTATGTGTCCGGGACTGTGTGTCCTCGGGTTTAAATACCTAGCCGCTCCAACCAGACGTACGACTGTCACAGCAGTTGGAACTGGTCTACCAAATCACTGTCTTCACCGAGCTACTAGTTCTATTTCCTCAACCCTTTCATGTCCTCATTCATATGCTGAAGTACTTGATCGTTATTGTTTGAAGACATTGACTGAAGGCTTTCTCAATTTCCTCAATCCTATTTCTTCAGTCAGTTTGTTTTCAGCCTGCTTATCCTGTGTTTACGCTACTTGTTCACTGTGCTTGTTTTCATTTCATCATGATGACTGTGCTACTGCTCTGTTATGCTTGCATCTGAGTACTTATTCCGCTACTAGTTGTTCGTGACTTAGAAATTTCCTCACCTTGAAATTCCTCAGTGACGAATTTGTAAAAATTGCCTATTCACCCCCTCTAGTTGATATAACGCACTTTCAATTGGTATCAGAGCAAGGTACCCCCTTGTTCTGTGTGATTTTTGTTTAACTGCCTGGATTTTTAGTTATGTCGACGGCAGGCATGATTAAGGTCTCTGCTGGGTGTCCTACCTTCGATGGGACGGACTACCCCTACTAGAAGAATAAGATGTGAATGCACCTTGAGGTAATTGACAACGATCTCTGGTACGTTGTGGAAAATGGCGTTCCCTCTGTCACTCCTACCATCAACGCTGCTGATGTGAAGAGATTCAAGCAACTCAACTCTCAAGCAAAGAACATCATATGTGGCCATCTGGGCAAAGGGCAGTATGGAGAGTGAGTGCCTTGGAGACAACTAAGCTTATCTGGGATAGGTTGTCCAAGGTCAACGAAGGAGTCTCAACACAGTGTGACTCTCGAGTTGACGTTCTTTGCAATCTCTTCAACCGCTTCAAAAGACTCGACAATGAAAATGTTCAGCAAACCTTCGATCGCCTCACTGACATTTCCAATGAGCTTCAAGCACTTGGTGTCACTGACATCACCGACCATGAGGTGGTGAAGAAGTTGCTGAGATCGCTTGATTCCTCATTTGACACCCTTGCACTGATGATACAAGAATGTGGAGACTACAAGTCAATTGATCCCGCTGATATCCTCGAGAGGCTAAACACTCATGAATTAAAACTTGCTGAGAAGAGAGATCTCTATGGACCGACCTATGGCAGATCACGCACTCTGAAGGCCAAGGCTGTCTCTAAATATGAAGGTGAGGATTATGGTAGTAGCCTTGGTGATCCTGAAGAACTGAGCCAGGAGCTAGCAATGCTCGTGAGGAAATTCCAAGAGTTCTCAAGGCGTGGTCGCTTTGGCAAATCCTCAAGAAGTGATGACATGAGATCAGATTCCTCATTCCATGACTACAAGAAGAGAACTTGCCACAAATGCAAGAAACCTGGTCATTACATTACTGACTGTCCTTAGTGGGAGAAGGAATCAAAGAAGAAGAAATACAAGGATTACAGTTCTGATGATGCAAAGACGAAGAAGAAATCTTCAAAGTCTTCATCGTCAAAATCTTCGAGGTCTTCATCTCACAAGAAGAGCAGCTCCAAAAAGGCTCGGGCATTCATTGGCAAGGAAATGGACTCTGAAGCTGAATATGAGGAGTCAGACTCTAGTGTGGCGAGCCTAGCCCTTGCTACTGCGTTCGTCAGCAAGTCCATCTTCAACTCTGAAGAAAATGACTTCACCAACACTGCTGACGACGGCGATGATGACTACGCTCCCACCTATTGCTTCACGGCAAAGGGTGCCAAGGTACTCAAATATCTCTCCTCTGAATCAAGTGAGGATGAATCTGATGAAAACCTCAAGCCTAGCTATTCTAAACTTGCTAATATTGTTGTGAAACAACAATAGGCTTTTGAAAAGGTTCAAAATATGCAAGATCTTGAAAAGCTAAGGGAGAGTTATGAAGATCTTCAGAAGGAACGTGATTCATTGCTTGCTCAATAGATTAGTGCCGCTCAGGATGAATTCATTCCACCATGTTTGAAATGCATTGAACGTGAATCTGCTAATTCTTCACCTGAAAGTTCAAATGCTTCTATTGCTGCAAATTATTCAACTGTCTCTGCTATCACAAATTCCTCATCTGAGGATGCTACTAGTACCACTGACAATGCAGGGCTGAAGGAATTGTATGTGACAGGCATGTACAAAAGCCTCAACAGGCATCAGGCTCTTTGTGATGTGCTTAAAAAGCAGATCCTCAACAGGAACCCTAGGAAAGAGGGTATTGCCTTTGAGAGGAAACTCAATGTTGATGGGACTTACTGGAAACCTGAGCATTATCCCAAAACCTCATGGGTTGCTGCAAAGGGACCTCCAGTAGATCCATCCACTTTATCTGGCTTTACATGTGAATCTTCATTTCTTCTGATGAGTCATTTGACTCCAACTATAAACTGTTCAAAAATCATAATGGTGAAGTATTTGCTAAATATGTTGGCACTAACTGCAGGAACAATCCCCCTATGAAGAAAGTCTGGGTTCCCAAAAGGTGCCTTGAAAGTCTTCAGGTGAATGTCATCATGACACCACCTGTGAAGAAAAGGAACCCCAGATCAGATTCTTCATATGGATCCAAGTTCTCATATGGACCAAATTCCTCATATGGATCAAAATCCTCATATGAACACCATCGTGCTAACACTTCTGTTTCGCAGGAAAAGCCTAAGGGCTATGAATATGTGCATTCTTCTTCAAATCATTATGTTCATAAGTCCTCGGAGAATTTCTTTGCTTATTCATATGCTTACTCTAACCCCTCTTCTATGAAACGAAGTGGATTGGCTTCTATGCCACCTTTCTTTTATGGAGCTCGCAGAAGGATGAAATCTTTGCCACCCCTCCAGATGTGGGTGGTGAAGAAAAAGAACTAATCTCTTATGCAGGGTCAGGTCTCCAGACGAACTTAAACGTCTGAAGAATTTGCTGGAGACCTGAATACCATTGAAAGGACGCAAGCTAATCATGAAGAAATGAATTTTCATTTCTCACGTCCTCATACTGCTATATTTGTTCTATTGCTTGATGAAATTGATGTGATGAATTTGATGTCATATTCACTGATGAAGTATATGAGTTCATAAGATGCACTAATTCATCTGCAGGATGATCAACCAAAAAGCTACTGAGTGGGTCCTCGACAGTGGATGTACAAATCACATGACTGGTGACAGGAACTTATTGACGGACACTGCTTTATCTCCATCGCATCTGAAGCATATCACCTACGCTGCCAAAGGCAAAAGCAAGGTATTGGGTCTAGGTAGGGTTTCGATCTCAAAGAATCGACACATGGACAAAGTCATGCTTGTCGAGTCCTTAGGAATCAACCTCATGTCTGTCTCAATGCTTTGTGATCTTGATATGGTTGTTGTCTTTGGAAAGTATCGTTGTGTTGTGATCATGGAAGTTGACCATTCGAAAGTCTTCGAAGGCTTTAGGAGAGGAGACTGGTATATTGTTGATTTCTCTACAGGCCACAACCTGCTACATGTATACTTGCAAAAGCTTCAGAAGGCTGGCTATGGCATCGACGACTTGGTCATGCTGGAATGAAGAACTTGCACACTCTCGCAAAGAAGAAGCATGTCATTGGCATCGAGGATGTCAAATTCCTCAAGGATCACCTGTGTGGACCTTGTGAAGCTGGAAAGATGAGCAAGGCCAAGCATCCCTCAAAGACTATCATGACTACCACTCTTCCATTTGAATTGCTTCACTTGGATCTCTTTGGCCCTACTCATTATGCCACACTCACTAATGTTGCATCTTTATATGGCTTTGTTATTGTTGATGACTATTCTCGTTATACATGGGTGCATATCATCACTTACAAAACTGAAGTGCAGGAAGTCTTCAAACGATTTTCCTCGAGGGCTTCAACCAACTTTGGTGTGAAGATCAAGCACATCAGAAGTGACTATGGGACCGAGTTCAAGAATATTGGTCTTGATGATTATCTTGATGAACTTGGTATTACTCATGAGTTATCTGCTCCTTATACTCATCAGCAGAATGGCATCGTGGAGCGCAAGAACAAGACTCTTGTTGAGATGGCTTGCACTATGTTTGATGAATATAAGACACCTCGTCATTTCTGGCCTGAGGCGATTGATACTGCATGCCACATCATCAACAGGGTATATCTTCACAAATTCTTCAAAAAGACCTCATATGAACTCCTCACTGACAAGAAACCCAATGTGAGTTATTTCAAAGTCTTCGGTGCTAAATGTTGGATTAGAGATCCTCATCACAATTCTAAATTTGCACCGAAAGCACATGAATGTTTTATGCGTGGTTACGGAAAGGACTCGCACACCTACAGAGTCTTCAACACCGTTCACCACAAGGTTGTTGAAACTGTAGATGTGTGGTTTGATGAAACTAATGGCTCGCAAAGAGAGCACCTACCTCCTGTGCTAGATGAAATGTCACCTGAGGAATCCATCAAGTTCAAGGCTACAGAGGATGGCATTCCTATCGAAGAATCTGCTAAAGAAGTCATTCCAGATCGTGAAGAACATCATGCTAGTGCACCTGAGGAAAATGGCTCTGAAGAAAATGCTGAGCCAACTCAACGTCATCAACCCGCTCATCCTCGCGTTGCAAATGAAGTGCAGATCGATAAAATCATCAGCAACATCAACGCACCAGGTCCTCTCAAACGCTCAAAGGTTTCACATTTGTCTAACTTTTGTGCGTACTTTACTTTTGTCTCTATCACAGAGCCCACCAAAGTAGATGAGGCATTTCTGGAGCCTGAGTGGATTCAAGTGATGCAAGAGGAATTACACCAATTAGAGCTCAACTATGTTTAGGAACTTGTCAAGCGACCAGACCCACGCAAGCACAATATCATCGGCACCAAATGGATCTACCGCAACAAGCAACATGCAAATGGCCTTATGGTGAGGAATAAGGCACGACTTGTAACTCAAGGCCACACACAGGTTGAAGGAATTGATTTTGATGAAACTTTTGCACCTGTTGCTAGACTTGAGGCTATTTGCATATTGCTTGCTAATGCTAACCATCATAATATCATCTTATATCAAATGGATGTGAAAAGTGCATTCCTCAATGGAAAGCTTGAGGAAGAAGTATATGTTGCTCAGCCCCCAGGTTTTGAAGATCCAAAGCATCCTGACAAAGTATTCAAACTCAATAAGGCCCTCTATGGCCTTAAGCCGGCCCCTCGGGCGTGGTATGATACATTGAAGGAATTCCTCATGAAGAAAGGCTTCAAACCCGGTTCACTTGACCCAACTCTTTTCACCAAAACCTATGATGATGAATTATTCGTGTGCCAAATATATGTTGATGATATTATCTTTGGTTGTACTGACCAACGTTACAGTGATGAATTTGCCTATATGATGAGTGCGGAATATCAAACGTCTATGATGGAGAATTGAAATTTTTCTTAGGTCTTCAAATTCGTCAACATGACAACGGCATCTTCATATCTCAGGAGAAATACCTCAAGGATGTGTTGAGGAAATTCGGCATGCAAGATTGCAAAGGCGTCAATATCCATATGCCCGCAAATGGCCATCTATGCACTGATGAAAATGGTATTGACTTCGATCAAAAGGTATACCGCTCCATGATTGGCTCTTTATTGTATCTATGTCTATCTAGGCCAGATATTATGCTTAGTGTTTGCATGTGTGCCCGATTTCAAGCTACACCGAAGGAATCACACTATAAGGCTGTGAAGCATATTCTTCGATATCTAGCTCAAACTCCAACCCTTGGATTATGGTATCCCAAGGGCTCAACTTTTTATCTCCTTGGATATTCTGACTCTGACTATGCTGGTGATTGTGTGGACCACAAGTCAACATCAGGCACATGCCATTTCCTCGGACGATCCTTGGTATGTTGGTCCTCGAAGAAGCAGAACTGCGTATCACACTACAAAAAAGACACATCCGTGACATTTTGGGCTGAATGAATTTTTTTTCTGTCATACTTATGACACTTCTATGACAATAATTGTGACAAAACACGGTATCACTGCGTATCACACTACAAAAAAAAGACACATCCGTGACATTTTGGGCGGAATGAAATTTTTTTCTGTCATACTTATGACACTTCTATGGCAATAATTGTGACAAAAACGGTATCATCATAGATGTGGTGGGGTCCTACTTCTATGACAAAAAACATGACAGAAAATGGGCTTTTCGTCCTGGGCGGGCCGGAGACGCAGCTGCATGACATTCTTTGGGCTGTCCATGACGGAAAAAACCGTGGTAGAAGCGAGGGCGAGGAAAATATCGGGGTGTTCCCGGTTACGGTGGGTGGTCGGGGCCGAGCGATGCGCGTTTCTCTCGTACACGCACGCGCGTGGGTGCGAGGCGTTGGGCTCTAACTGAACCCGAGCGAGGCGTTGGGCTCTAACTGAACCCGAGCGATTGCACTGCAGGCTACGCGTTACTGAACCCGAGCGATCGATCGATGGCTGTTAACTGAACCCGATCGAGCGATTCCTTCGCTACTGCTGCTAACTGAAGCCGATCGATGCTGCCTCTGGATGAACAGTGAGCGTTGCTGGGGGGTTTGGATGAACAGTTCCCGGTGGGGGTGGATGAACAGGACCCCGTGGTGTTGCCTCTGGATGAACAGGACCCCGATCGATCGAGCCGGTTGGGGCTGGATGAACAGGACCCCGTGGAGGGCTGGATGAACAGGACCACCCCGTGGAGGGCTGGATGAACAGTAGACGGTGGAGGGCTGGATGAACAGTAGCCCGTGGAGGGGTGGTTGAACAGGAGCCCGTGGAGAGGGCTGGTTGAACAGTAGCCGGTGGAGTAGCGCGCGGTGGAGGCTGGATGAACAGGAGCCCGTGGATGAACAGTCGCAGGTGGAGGCTGGAGGAGGTCGACGGTGGATGAACAGTAGCCCGTGGAGGCTGGAGGGGGTCGACGGTGGAGATGAACAGTATCCCGTGGAGTCCCGTTTTGCGGTACGCCACACCCCTCCCGATGAACAGGACCCCCGTTTCGACCGTAGCGCTCCAACACAAGTCCGTTTCCTCCGTTTTGCGGTACGCCACACCCCTCCCGATCAACAGGACCCCCGTTTCGACCGTAGGAGGTCCGTTTCCTCCGTTTTGCGGTACGCCAGACCCCTCCCGATGAACAGGATCCCGTTTCGAACGTGGCCGGTCGAACACAAGGCCGTTTCCTCCGTTCTGCGGTACGCCAGGCCTCGTTTCCATCGGCTGTTCCGTCCAAGCCCTCCGATGAACACGACGACGCATTCCGTTCCGACCCAGCCGGTTGGCTCCCCATGAACACGACGACGACGCAGTTTCTCTGTTCGACCCAGCCATGTACACGAGCCCTGGCCGTACGTATCGCGAGTAGGCGTTCGAGACCCTGCCCATATGTACGTACGTGGCCGTATTTTCTTTCTTGCACACTGGCGCTGTACGTACGTGTACATGCTACGTGCGCGCCTCTACTACGACACGTGCGCGCCTCTACATCGACCAAGTATGTACGTACACGTTCGCGACCAGAATGACAACGCTACGTATGCTTCGACCAGGTGGGTCCCGACTGTCAGGCACTTCCTTGCGTGCGAAGATGTAGCTGGTGGTCCCAGCAGTCAGGGGGCGAATCGTTTTTTCTTGCCCGGACGCACTTCCTTGCGTGCGAAGATGTAGCTGGTGGGTCCAGCAGTCAGGGGGGAAACGTTTTTTCCGAAATACGGTGGCCCGTTCCGGTGGGTCCCCGCTGTCAGGTGGAGGAATAATTATTTGCGCGTAATAAGGAGGCACTTCCTTGCTGCGGCCGTGGACCCAGCTGTCAGCCTCTCCACGTACAGTCCACGTCCTGATGGAAGCCGTTCCTTGACCACGTTGACCACGCCGCGCTGAGAGCACCAGGCGGTGGACGACGGCGAGGCCTAGGAAGGGGACGACGCGGAGCCGGGGAAGACGCGGCAGTGGATGCCACGCGTAGAGGAGTACGAGGGTTCACTGGTTCGCTGCGGTGTGAGGCTGCCGTCGCCCGCAGAATAACAGGGGTGTGGGTGAGTAGAGGGATGGCCTGGCCAGCGGTGGGAATAGTAGGGGCGGTGAGGCCTCCCCGGCAGCCAGCCGGCCACGAGAGGCAGGAGCATGCGCACGACCGGCGCTGCTTTTGGGCGGCTGGAGCAAGAAGACCAGAGGTTGAAGAAGCACTACGGCCGTTGGATGGACATCGTACGGTCACTGGAGCTAGAATCGTTCATATTGACTAAGTTGACAAAGCACTCCGTCCCGTCAACTTAGTAGGCCCACAAGTCAGCCTCCCACCAAGGTGGGTCCCAACCAGCAGGGGGAGTATTCATTTTTTTGTGTAATAAGGAGGCACTTCCGGTGGGTCCGAGCTGACAGCGGGGGGAACGTTTTTTTGCGCAATACGGTGGCCCGTCCGGTGGGTCCCAGCAGTCAGGGGGAAACGTTTTTTTCGCGAAATACGGTGGCCCGTCCGGTGGGTCCCTGCTGTCAGGTGGAGGAATCATTATTTTCCGCGTAATAAGGAGGCACTTCCTTGCTGCCGTCGTGGACCCAGCTGTCAGCCTCTCCACGTACAGTCCACGTCCGATGGAAGCCGTTCCTTGACCACGTTGACCACGCCGCGCCGAGAGCACCAGGGCGGTGGACGACGGCGAGGCCTAGGAAGGGGACGACGCGGAGCCGGGAAGACGCGGCAGTGGAAGCCCGCGCGGAGAGGAGTACGAGGGTTCACTGGTTCGGCTGCGGTGTGAGGCTGCCGTCGCGCGAATAACAGGGGGTGTGGGTGAGTAGAGGGATGGCCTGGCCAGCGGTGGGAGTAGTAGGGGGCGGTGAGGCCTCCGCGGCATCACAGCCGGCCACGGGAGGCAGGAGCACGCGGCACGACCGGCGCTGCTTTGGGCGGCTGGAGCAAGAAGACCAGAGGTTGAAGAAGCACTACGGCCGTTGGATGGACATCGTACGGTCACTGCAGCTAGAATCGTTTATATTGACTAAGTTGACAAAGCCCTTGGTACGCGTCAACTTAGTAGGCCCACAGGTCAGCCTCCGAAACGGTGCGCCCCAGATGTCAGGGGGAGGAATCATTTTTTGGGCGGCTGAAGCAAGAATATCCGAGATTGAAGAAGAAGCACGACATCCGTTGGATGGACATCCAACGGCCACAGCTGCCAGAACCGTGTGTTGTTGACAAAGCCTTGCATACGCGTCAACTTAGTTTTTTTAGGGGACGCGTCAACTTAGAAGGCCCACAAGTGTGTGGCAGAGAACATATAGCCCATTTGCGATTTGTAAGAATGTACAGCCCATTTTTTAATTCTAATGGAATTTACTACAGCCCATTTACAGTTTGTTAAAAGTACAACCCATTTTCTAGCTAGGACAACGATTAATAATTTCAACCAACCGCTCAAAACAGAATTCAAAAAAATTCCCACATTTTTATGGGATCCGAAATATTTTTATCCAAATTTCTAGTCAGATTAAATATAATTTCAAAATAAAGTTGTATTACGTTAAAATCCAACGAAATATTGCGCGCGCAACAAGTAATGAAATTAAAATTTTCAAATTCCAAAAATAATATATTTTTTAAACTAATTACGCGTTTGGTGCATTTTTTATAGTTACTGCCCAGTTATTATAATTACATCCCATTTATTATTTCTTAAAGTCCATTTTCTTGTTAAGCCTAATGCATACCTCCTAGGAAAGTTTGCAGCCCAGCGGGGCGGAGAATAACAAGTTGACCCGGATATTGTGTACAACTGTCGGCCCAGTTGCATTGCTGATGTTGAAAAAAAGGCCTGTGTAGTACAGTACAACCTAACATGGCTACTCAGCCCACATTCAGCGACGCCGGAAAGGCCCAAACAAGGCTTCTGTACAACTTTTTGAAGTCACTGAGCTCAATTAATAACTTAAGAAAAAAGTTAGATTACAGTGGAACCTAATTAAAAGCTGTCACGAGCAAAGAAATAATTCAACGGGTCCCACTTGTGCGTGTGTGTGTGTGTGTGTGTGAGAGAGAGAGAGAGACCCATCGGTCGATGCTCGTAAATACATCTTTCAGCCATATGCATTGCTGATGCTCAGTAAAAACTTATATAGTTGACACAATCATATAGAACATCATAGCACACTGAACTTGCATACAAAAATTTCACGCAGGCGGCACAATCAGGATGGAAGCAGTGGATCGCTACGGGTAGGGCTATGTTGAAACCAACGAACTCGTACATAACGGTTCATCGTCTTTATCAATGACAGGGAAATATCTTGAATGCTGTGCAAAGAAAACAGACAGACAACACAATAAGTTCTGCTAGCACATTAAGTTGACGTACAACCCTTTCTAAAAAAAGTTCAGGTACAAAATTAGAACAGGTCACAATCAAATGTACTGGCACATCAGTGCTTCACACCCATAGCTCGGATTTAACTAGTATCTGACAAGATTCAGTTGTTACCTCAAATTAGAGCACATCCAGGCAGCCAGCCCTGCCTCTTCTCCCAAAGAAGCAGTGGCCTCCGCCGCGCGATGGAGTAGGCCCTGTGCCATCCATCGTTCCGAGCAACACGGGGAAAGTCTGACGTTGACTCCTGTAATGGACGTCGTCGACGGACCCTGGCACCAGCGGCGGCGGCAGGACTTCGATTGATGGATTGACCACTTCTTCGACATGCACGAACACTCGATACAGGTACATCCCTAACGTGGTCCGCGGCGGCCTTGGTGGCGACGAATAGTACAACCCCGGTTCCTGCACCGGTATCTCAACACCAATCACCTTCGGTATGGTGGACGGCTTCTTCATCCATGCCATAACCGTCAGAGCCCAGCTGTCTGGAGGAACAAACATACTTACGAGCTCACCTCCAAGGTCGTTGATAAGCTCATTCATGGACTCGCTGTTCCAAGCACGTCGAGGCATGCCGTGGAAGGTAAGCTTTGTTAAAAACTCAAGCTCAGAGGGCACCGAGCCCCATCCTGGGTGCCACCGATCAAAGCTCACCAGCGCGCCATCGCAGAACAAACGCCGGGAAGATTCGAACACACGACTGCAGTCGAAAGTTGTCCGGAACCTGACGAAGAAATCAGCCGGTGGCGGACAGACTTCGACGAGCAAGTCACTTATTTGGATGCCGTGCGCAATGCCAAGAGCTTTGACAAGGTCGTCCGGCGAGACGGGAGGCCGGTCGCCGTTGATGGTTACCATCAGCACTTTGCCGGCAAACTGGTCGTCAAGCGCCGCCATGCCACTGTTGAGCGACAGCACGCAGCGACCGAAGGCAGGACGGACCTCAGGATCTCCGGCTCGGAGATCCGCGTTGACCGGCGACATGATAGTGAGCTTGAGTACAGGGAGTACAGGAGGGGGATTTGGGGGAACTGGAGTAGGAATCGAGATTCCAGAGGTGGGGGAGGGGCGGGAGATTGGGGATGAAAAGGTAGCTTGAATTTCGAACACGCGCCAATATGCTCTCGGCGCGCAAGCGCACGAAAACACCGGTGGCGCCCACATGTCGGCCTAAGAGTCCTTATTCTTTCTTTTTTGGAGAGCCCGGCCTTTTTTTGAGGATCTTTTGAGAGCCCGGCCTGAGAGTCATAATTGACCTGTTTGGCATTGCGTTACTACTCGGCCCATATTCAACGACACCTCACTGGCCCAAACAAGTGTACATCATCGAAAAGACACTGAGCTCAAATTATATAACTTGAAAAAAGGAGATACACTCTGAACACTGGAGAATGGTGATGCCCTCATTTAGCCCACCAGTAGTTCGAGACAATAAACAGTTCGAAACAACGATATATACAACATTCAAACACTGACTAGTGACTACTACTGACATAAACAGCAAGACATGATAGTTCATAAGAAGTCTTGCTACACCACCAAAACGCACCCATCTGCAGCGCTCAGACTCTCGTGATCCAGACGAGAATGACATTCTAAACAGAGGCAACTATTACATAGTAAGAGTGACATAGACGAGGATGACCAAATGACAAGGAATATGCATAACAAAAGAAAGAACTACCCATCCAGAACAAGCAGCAAAGACAACAAAGTCATTCGAAGAGATGATCCAACACCATCATAATTTGCAGCCCCGCTTCAGCGACCAATGATCCGGAGACACCAGTACTCCACCCTTTCGACGCAACAGCCCAATTACCTATCAACCTGAAGGCTTGAACCACATCACTGCCTGTCGTAATTGAGACATCCAAGGATCAAAGTTAATCCGGATGCCTTTGTCATTCTCACCTTCTTTTGGCTGCAGGCTGTATCGTTGACAATCAGGGGAGTTTGCTCCCGAACTCCTAGGGCTCGCCGTGTAGACACAGTTTTCCATAGCAAACAGAGCCTCTCTGCCATCAAGGTCCTTGCCAACGGTGATCTCCTGGTTAATCGGATAATTGAGTCCGAGAAACAGAGAGTGTGAACCAAGGCTGTTTACCCGCCTCCAACTAAAAAATCCTGAAGGCCCCAACAAGCTGGTATCCTGCTCATAGACGTAACAGCCACTGTCCGGATACTCACGTATTTCACGGTGCTTGTATACAGTGGGGTTTTTGCAATATAACTTTTCCGGCTCATGTGTCCGAATGATCATCAGTCTTTTGCCGTCGTCTGATCGAGCGAGGAACCAGTTGTGCTTCCCTGTTTTTGGCAAAGGTGGTGTGATTACAAAGGGCAGTAACTGTAGGGACACTGCATCATATCAAAAAGGACAGGCATTGTTAATGTAAGATCAGCATTGTTCAGAGTATGAGTAGGATAATGCAAGAAACAACATTGATATGTCCCTGTTGGAACTGGGAGGAAAATACAGGGAAATGTATACTGGGTTCGAAAATATAGAAGTGCCATGCATGGTTATACTCATGTTATCTCGCAATCGATTCTTCACAGGAAACTACCATGTCATGCATGTTATGTAATCATGTTCTGTCCTCACAAACAAATTCTTCAAGGTAACTAACAGACCATGCATTGTTATATACTCGTGTTCTGTGGGCAAAATTTTTGTGAGGATATTATTCTAGCCATTGATTGCTGAAGGGCGAATATAGGTATGTACACATGGTAAGCATTACAGGATTTCACTACTTCCAAATATAGAGTTCTCCATATGCACATTTACTTCCCTAATGTATGGTTAGATGAAACCAACAGTGTGGTGCATGTTTCTACATCATGAAAATGAGGAAACTAACATGGCCATTGATACACACTCATATTTAGTAGTAGTATATAGATTACTGTAAAATAAGGAGAATATCCATATATTCCTAACCGTTTGATTATTCAGGGGTACAAATTGGCTGTAATGACATGATCACAATCGCATGAATTAACTCATTCCAAATATAGCTGATTTACGGCGTCTCTAATACATTGCCATAGTTCTACTCAAATTCTGCTCAAACAGGGATATGCCAATCATCACAAAAAGTTCAAACAGTGTCATGGCGTCATCATTAACATGAGACGGAAACAACTTACACGCGCCGTCCCAGCAATACGTGGTGCCATCTGCTTTGTCGATCGCGTAGATGATGCCATTGTGTTCAATAGCATCACAGAAGTGTGTATCAGCTTTGACGATGATCCACTGCGAGCTGAGTTGTCTCCAGCTAAAGAAGGCACCGGCGTAAAGATAGGCGAGTCCGCGGTCGAACAAGGCAATTAGCTTGAAGTCTGCGTAATTCGCATGTCGTGTGGGCACTTGGCAGATTACAATCTTCTGCAAAACAAGGTCCGTCCAACTGACGTGGTAATCTAGATGACTAGGACCGCGATGGTAAAACTCTATATAATCCAACGGAGGAAGGATAATCTCATGGGAGGTCTGGAAGTTCACGAGCACCAACTTTTTACCGTCTTCTCTGAAGGCAGCCATCCAGTGGGAGTTCATGCCGACCCAGTACATACCTGCCAAGAAGTTTCGGGCGATGGTGATCGGATCGAAGTCGAGGGAAATGATGTACGGCGACCCACTACATACCTGCAAAGAAGTTTCGGCTAATGGAGATCGGATTGAAGTCGAGGGGCATCATGTACGCCTCCGTATCATGGTGAGCCAATCTCGCAAGACCAGATAGCAGCAAGCAGGGTGTCTTGAAAAGCTTTGGCCTCGCTTCGATGATGGCCGTGTGCATGCCCCTCGAGCATGCAGCCAGCCGCAGGGCGCTCAACATATCCATACACGAACAACAGAGGTCGAGGACGTCACTGGGGAGATTGCTCCAATCGCGGCTCATATGGATCCTGCGCGGTTCGCGTTCGGCCATGGTGGAGTTTGGAAGGTGGGGTTTTGGGGGGCTTGATTTACGGGGGAGAAGGCTGTCGGTGCTGGAGCGGCTAGCGAGGGAATAGTGGTACTGGGGGAGGCGAGCGAGGCGAGGGTATGCGGGGGCACAGTGAGATAATGAAGAGTGACCTCAGGATCTCCGGCGAGACGGAGATGGAGATGGAGTGGTGCTAGGGGAGAGGGAGACGAGGCGAGGCATGCTATACAGCGGCGGTGACAGTGACTGCACAGTGCACAAGGTGAGGCTGACTTTGGTAACCCGGACACGCCGCCTGGACTGGTGTCACCTCGGGCGCAGGGTCTTGTCACTTCACTGTGAGGACCGGATGAATAATAGTATTTTGACCATCAAGTGTACCACAGTTGTACTACTACTACTAGTAGGAGTAGTAGGAACATGAGTACACTCCCGTGCTAGCATGCCTCTGGGTTCACTTCATCCTCCAGCTATCATCCATATTGCGAGCAGAACCAAATTCTCGTGCATGCGGAAGCGCGAAGAAGGACTTTTCTTTTTTGAGGATAACCGCATATTCCTTAACCGTAGTAGGAACATGAGTAGTACTCCCTCCGGTCCTCTTTTGTCTGCGCATAACTTTTTTCAGTATTTCTCTAATTAGTCTGCGTATATACCCTTTTGCATGCGCCCATTTCCCTCCATGCCCCGCATTCACAGCATTAATTAGCGTACGCATGAGCAGCTGCAGCCAGACTCCAGCCAATAAACTGCAGCATGCAAGTGGGCCATTCTGTGCGCGTGGGAGAGAGAAAAGGCAACCGAAGAGCCCGTCCAATCCATTGCATGCAGCAGTCAAACCACCGCAGCTCTCCTCATGCATGCGCATAACTTCTCCCATTTACTTCTCCATCGGGAACCGATTTTCCTCGGCTTTTTCACTACTCCTTGATCTTCATTTGCATCCAAACCACACTGCATTCACATTGTTTTAACCTCTTCACATCCTCCTGGAGTAATTCCGAAGCCCCTATAAATAATCATCTTCTTCAGTTAGACTAGCCATCTAATCCTAATTCTCCAAACCATAGCCCTCCGGTCCAGCGGTTCCAAATGGCGAAAGAGATCGAGATGCAGGTTTTTAGCGTCCAACATGTCCTCGTCGAAGGCTCGTTGAGCATAGTTGCCACAGTCACCGACCACCCAAGGGTTGTTCGGAAGTGGATCAACAATGTATCCAACTCCCTCCAAAAGGTGGAGATGAATGTCATCGGTCTCGACGCAGAGTACACGGAGCGTGCCACTGGGAAGATCCAACGCGCCGCTGTCCTTCAGCTGTGCCTCGAAGATGATGTTTTGGTGTACCACATCATACACGCGCCCTCCATACCAGGTGAGCTTCACGATTTCTTGTCTCGGGAGGACATATACTTCTGTGGGGCAGCCATCGCAGGGGACAAACAGAAGTTGGAGCCGTACAACCTTGATTTGAAAAGCATCGCTGACCTACAAACCAAAATAAAAATTCCTGTAGAAGATTGTGATAAACCGACACCATCCCTATTCGACGTAGCAAATTTTGTGCTAGGAACAAATCTTCAGAAGGGTGACGAGACGCTGGCATTAAGGTCGTCTGGATGGGAGAATTATCCCTTGACGTACGAGCGGATAAAATATGCTGCCCTCGATGCCCGTGTGAGTTTCGAGATAGCTGCAAGGTCCAGAGAGCTTGTTGCGAAGCCGTCTCCCACAGAAAATGAGAACAAGAAGAAGAAGAAGAAGATGCTGCACCAGCAGCAGGGCATTATGGATGGATGAACTATTTCCTCTCTTGTAAAAAAATATTCCCTCTCTATGTATATTGATATAGATGGACTATTTCGATGGTGTGCATGTCTTTGGAACAAGTAGTAGCGTGGGTCCGCTTGACTATAAGGAACTGTTTATCCGCCTAGCTTTCTCTACTACTCCTTCCAGTGATCGGTATGCAATGCATGTGTCCGTAGACATGACAGCTTGTCCATGGAAGTTCAACTACGGCGACCATCACGTTTCATCCACTGCCACTCGCGATTCCCACGACGCCGCTCCAACCCACGGCACCACGTCCCCCGACGTGCGCCTCACCCCTCTCGGCCGCACCGCCCCTCTGCCTTTGTGTGCATGACATGTGGGCCACCTTAAATGCGGAGAGCATCAAGTTTCTACCACATCCACACGCGATTCCCACGACCTGCGGCTCACCCCTCTGGGCCCCACTGCCCCTCTAAATTTGAATTTGAAACTTATAAAACGAAAAGATTCAAAACAAATAAACTGGGAGAGAGGGAGTATATCGTAGGATGTGTCCCATACGAAACAAGTCCCCTGGTTTGTCACCGCGAAGATGCGGTTAGAAAGGAGCACAGCGTCTTCGTACTCGTACGGCAACAAATCGGCCGCAGACAGCATGGTCCACCTTTGACCGCCATGTGCAAGGTTCGTGCTATCTTATTCAATCTCACCGTGGTTCTATCGTACCAATTCATGCGGTGGCCCGTTGCATGGCTGATCCCAATGTTGGACAAAGGTTCTACGGGAACGGTGTCACCGTTGTAAATGTTGTGCAAATTGATGTTGGTACCCTCCCGTACATATGCAAGCCAATCTCCACTCGCACCGAGCCTAACCTGTGAAACAGTGGGCAGGGGGAGAATTAGGAAATGGACACGGAAGTAGTCTTTAGAATGCATTTACTACGTGATCAAACTCATCTTACCTGCTCATCGGAGGAAATCCGAGTGCCCCTCAACGTCGGCATCTCAAGGGGCGTCAACTTGCAACTACGGCCACGCCGCGCTGGAGAGACCCCCAAGGAAACATCCTCGTGCGTTCCACGGAACATCAAGATGCATTTGTATGAGTAGTTTATCTTGTGAGAGAAAAGGATGAACGAGGGAAGGCCTCTAGAGATAGAGATAGACACTACTACTACCAATGTGCTGGCCCGTGCGTTGCAATGGATCCAAAGTAGTAGAATAATACTTGTTCACGTGCTTGAAATATAAACACTCTAGTTTTGATATACATGTGTCAGCAGACATGACAGCTTGTCCATGGAAGTTGAACCACGGCGACCATCACGTTTCTTGTTTCTACCACTGCCACACCCACACGCGATTCCCACGACGCCGCTCCAACCCTACCTGTAAGCACGACGTCCCCCGACGTGGACATGGATCCTCTGACGTGGCTATCACTGCCTTACCCTGCCTTTCCTTCGCTGACTGGTGGGACCCACACTTGCGGGTCCCACATGTCAGTGATAGAATGGTAGGATTGTTCACGTCAGGGGATCCTCATCCCCCCGACGTGCGCCTCATCCCTCTCGGCCCCACCGCTCCTCTGCCTTTGTGTGCATGACATGCGGGCCAGCTGAACTGCGGCGACCATCAACTTTCTACCACAGCCACACCCGATTGGACGCGGTTTGCCTGCTCCGCTGCTGTGCTCCGATCCGTACTCCCGCACCATCGAATTTTCATCCAGCGGCTGTGACACATTTCGTCCCGGGCATCAATCCTCAGCTGGAGTACTTCTGTACTACAGGTAGTACCCGCCGGTGTGGCCATCTACGCCTCGTAACGCCCCGACGCCCAGCTGTGGCACCCTCGCCACGGCCACGCCACCACCGGCCGGTTCATCTCGAACGAGTGAGTCGCGAACCACACCACCACCATGAGAATGACATGTGGGCCAGCCGCATTTAAGGTCCGCATGTCATTGACTCATAGGCCGGGCACTAAGCCACTGAAGTTCGGTCCCGTGGGCCCCGAGAGGGAAATGTAACTCCTGCGGCAGGCCTTGTGGTGCTCCCGCAGTACGAGCTCGTGCCAAACCCGGAATTTGTTTCTTACTACTACCAACTACTAGTAAGGTACACGTGCATTGCAC
The DNA here is from genome assembly GCF_018294505.1 of Triticum aestivum. Taxonomy (NCBI): domain Eukaryota; kingdom Viridiplantae; phylum Streptophyta; class Magnoliopsida; order Poales; family Poaceae; genus Triticum; species Triticum aestivum. Next base: position 172,546,864 of record NC_057808.1, on the reverse strand, counting down.
GCATGAGATTCTGGTGGTTTGTGCATTATGCTTCTACATGTGGAGTCTTCTAGATTCTACATGTGGCAAAATCTGGTGGAATGTAGATGATATCCAACGGCCAGTAGTGCTCGGATTTGCCATCTTTGTACCGTCGGATTGGCTTCATCCAACGACCAACTTTCAAAGTTAGAGCATGATTGGTTTGATGCCAAAAGTTGGCATGCCAATATTTGGCAAATGCCAAATGTTGGCTAGTGATTGGTTGGCTACCAACTTTTCTTCTCAACCTCACAAAAAGTTGCCAACATTTGGCAAATTTGATTTTGCCAATGTTGGCTTGCCAAATATTGGCAATGCCAATTGTTGGCATCAAACCAATTATGTTCACACACTATATAGGGGTATAGATGTTTGGTTTGCAGCCTAAGGTTGCCACGCCTAAGCTTAGGCGTGCCACAAGTGTGTTTGGTTGCGTTCTCGTCTCAGCATAGTTGTTCCCTCTTCATGCATGCTCAACTCAACACCCCTCTTCATGTATGCTCTCTTCATGCATGCTTCTAGTGTATTTGTGCTAATCTAGTGTGGACTCATGCACCCTCCATACACTCTACCAAACACCCAAAAGTGGGTCGAGAAGGGAACTCTTGGGATCATGCACCCTTCATACACCCTACCAAACACACCAGGCATGTGTTTGGTTCATTGCTACACTTGTGGCTTGCCACACTTTTCTAGCTACATGGTCCACATGTCATAGACTCAACTTCTTGCCAAATCTTGCCACACTTGTGGTGGCCATTTTGTTAGCCACATTTTTTGTGGCAGACACACTTTGCCTAAGCTTAGTTGTGGCAAAGTTAGTCATGAATGAAGTTCAACCATGGAGTCTTCTAGATTCTACATGTGGCAGAATCTGGTGGAATGTAGATGATATCCAACGGCCAGTAGTGCTCGGATTTGCCATCTTTGTACCGTCGGATTGGCTTCATCCAACGACCAACTTTCAAAGTTATTCACACACTATATAGGGGGTATAGATATAGATGTGCCGGCCCGTTGCAATGGATCCAAAGTATATCTGTTTAGTGGAGTGCACTCTAAACACATTATCTATTTATTTTTCTCTAACCTTTCGTAGCCATGCAACCAAGCCACATAAGCTTCATGGGTGCCCCCCACATCATATTATTCATACTACGTTGACTGAAAAAAAGATAAATCACCCAAAACAAGATCTTCCCGTTTTTTGTTCCTACGATGCTGTGCCGTGCACGTACCTACTAGTTGTATAGTGGTAGTACTAGTTGTATAGTACAAACTTGGTACTAGTAGGAGTAGAGTAGTACGGAATGCTCCTACTCTATCAACGAGCCCCATCTGACACCAAATTTCTTGGCTTCCGTGCTACAGCTAGATCTTCCCCTCGTTTCTGTTTTCCAACCCGGCGGCGGGCGGGGTGCGGTTTGCCAATAGTCGGTTTGCTCAACGGCGGTCCCACATGAAAGTGAAAATGCTAGGCAACACGCCTTCCCTAAGCTATGTGTCGTGCCGGACGGGCCGTGGAGTACTCCCGATTCCCGGGCGTGTGTGGGGGGGAGTGCGACGCGAACGCGGCAGGCCTTTTCCTTTTACTAGCAATGTGCCCGTGCGTTGCGACGGATCCAAAGTAGTAGAATAGTAGTACTTGTTCACAAACTTGAAAGAAATCACTCTTGTTTTGATATACTCCTAATATATTACTCCCTCCGTTCCTAAATATTTGTCTTTTTAGAGATTTCAAATGGACTATCACATACGGATTATATAGACATATTTTGAAGTGTAGATTCACTCATTTTGCTCCGTATGTAGTCACTTATTGAAATCTCTAGAAAGACAAATATTTAGGAACGGAGGGAGTACTTTTCACTCAAAATATATTTCTCAGGCTGTTTTGATGAGGTGAGGGAGGGATGTGGTTGCTTTCAAGATAATAAGGGGTTTTCTGCAAATTGGAGCAGAGAAGTGGGCTATTGTTGCAAAAATGCCACAACTTACCTCACAGCCGTTAGATGCAGATCTAATGGTCAGAAACGACGGATGGCAGACACACCACCATCACCAACTGAGTCTTTTATAGGAGTAGGAGTAGAGAAACATGTATAAATTGTAACATTTTGGTTCTGCTCCTTGGCACGATCGATAGATAGAAATAACGATTGGAAACGCTAGGGCGGGGCTATTTCCGCCAGATAAGCAGGGTACGTAGTAGCTAGGTTGGCGCATCGTCGGTTTGGTCACACGCGGTCCGACATGTTCTAGTGTTTCTAGCAAGATGCCCGCGCGTTGCACGAAGTTGATGGAAAAGGTAAGCACAACTTATAAATTGACGGATGGAGTACTAGTTACAGTGATGCATATAATTAAGCAAAGGGATCGCACATGTCGGTATTGACTGGAACGAGAATGCAACAGCACAATAAGAATTAAGGCCACGATGATGATGCGATCGCAGTGGTGGTTACAGAAGGCAAGAAGAAAGATGCATCCATCAACGTACGACCTCCTCCTCCTCAACTTAGTGCGCCGGGCCACCGACCGGCGGCTAAGGAGCGGCGGCTTTTGTGGCGAGGTCGAGGTGCTTCTCAGCAAAGGCATCCAAGGCTTCCAGCCGGTTGAGGAAGGCCAACGTCGTAGCGTCCTCACTGGCCTTGTAGATACCTATGTACACGATTTGCTCGTACACGTGGATGTGTAGGTCGACGAATTCTTGCAGGGCGAGGCGCCTCGCGGCGAGCGCGACCTCCAGGTGGACATTCTTCGTGGCGTCGGCGGGCAGTCGCAGGGCCACCAGTGCTTGAAAGAGGTTCCGGCCATGGAGGCCGATTAGGGTGGCAGGCAATGAGGAGCCCGGGCGCGCGGGCTGGAGGAGTACGGCGATGTCGTCCGCGAGCTTCTTGAGGACGGTGAACTTGTTGGTGGTGGCAACGATCATCTGGTCCAACTGAGAGTCGTAGTTGGCGTCGACGGCGGCCATCCACCAGCCGGTCTCCAACACCGTATGGAGACGATCCTCGGTGCCATGCCACAGGCCGACGTCGTGGACCATCTGGCACAGCCGCTGGCCGCTCGCGCGCATCGCCGCCATGGGTCTGGAGTGAGCTCTTTTGCGCTTAGTGTAGGTGCTTAGGCAAAGGCTTAGGTGCGTACGATGTGGTAGATGCATTGGAATGGAGGGGCGCCTTTATATGAGGGCAAACTGCGTTGCATTCACATCGTGCAGCCTCTTTTCCCGATCCTCCTCCCCATTACTTCCCTCATGCATTAATTGAAGGAGGATGCATTGGCCGTTCAACATTTCGGGAACCGCTACTCCCTCGCTCATCTGCATTAAAGCCGTATCAGGAACTGCGCCGCCCGCTGTCAAATCGAATAGTACTGCGCCGCCCGCTGCACGCCCGGCTAAACACGCCTCCTGGCCTCCATCAAACGCCTCCGTTAAACCCGCATGCAAACCGAGAAACCTACTCTGGCCACACGTCCGTTCATGAGCGGGCCGGAATTAAACGCAACACCGGCCGAGCTCCTCCCGTCCGCCCTCACTTTAAATGAGGCCAGACGCCGGCCAAGCTCCTACCGTCCGCCCTCTATTTACATGAGGCCAGACTGACAGCAGGCAAGAATCGCACCCCTCCGTCGCTCCCCCATCTCCTCCTTCACCATTTTCTCCACTCTTCCGATGGCTTCCGAGGAGCCGTTCTCCGGCATATTACCCGGCTAGGTGGCTCGCTGTGCCCTCCTGATACGGGCGAGGCCGCTCGGTGCTTCACCAACCTCGCTTGGCCCGACGAAGCCAGTTGCCGCCCCAAGCAGGCGCGTGGTTCAGCAATTCGTCGCTCTAGTTCAGCTCGATGAGGAGTGGCGAGTTGCTCCACACCAGCACGGCGGCGAGCACACCGGTACGGGCGTTATCGCTGCCGCGTTGTACCGCGCCACTAGTGTCTGTGGTGCCGCGCCTCCCGTGTCTGTGGGTGCACCTCCCGTGCCTACGGCAGCGCCATGGAGACAGAGACAGAAGCCGGGTGCGTGGAGAGCAACGAGTCGGTGGCCAGCTTCTCCGTGTCCACCGCCATCATCAAGGAGAATAGAACACGGGAAGCTGCCACCACTTGGGTCCCATGAAGGCCACCGCCGAGGCGACGACTGCGCATTCAGGTGGTTTCTTTGCTTCTTCGTCTCTTCCGAGGACCTTCGTCGACCCCGCAAAGTGTTTGCCGGACATGAGGAAGACAAAGGGATCCGCGGGCGGCCATTTAGATTATGTACTCCCTCTCCAGCTGGCGGGAAATTTTTGTTCTAAGAATGGATAAATTGTATGTATCTATAACTAAAATAAGTCTAGATACATCCATTTCTAGGACAAGTATTTCCGGACAGAGGGAGTATTAATTATACCAAGAGAGCCGGATTGGCACCGCTGAGTTCATGTAAATGTAATGAAATCCATCATGTTTATATGAAGATCCGGCTTTTTTATACAAAATCCTTCATGCTTATATGAAATCAGTCCGTGTTTGCACGAATTTCATCTGGTTGGTTAGAGTTGTGAAAATGTATGCCGCTGGCATTTGATGTCGTCCTCCGCGGAAGGAAGCGGGAGGAAATTTGCCGGCTGCCGTTGGAGATGCTCTTATGCTGGAAATAATAGAGTGACATCCAATCCATTTGATTTAATTGCGTGTATGATTGTCCCTCTATAAAAAGTTAATTGCATGTACAGTGTACACGTGACTTGCAGGGTGGCTACAGCTTCGTACAGAAAGTTAAAAAGAAACAAGTCCATCCTTAATCTTGTATTCTAAGTACTCTGTGGGTTCCACTGTCAGTACAGTAGCGAAAGAAGTATATATTAAATAAGTAATATATAATATAAAAATCTAAAGTTAAAGACAGAATTCGAACTCATGTCATCGCGTTGCGAGCATCCGGCGCTAACCAGTCCAGCACATTTTTGTTGTAGACCATGCTGGAGATATATCTCCATGTCTACTCTTATACTCCATCCGTTCCTAAATATTTGTCTTTTTCAGATTTCAAATGGACTACCACATACGGATGTGTATGTAGACATATTTTAGAGTGTAGATTCACTCATTTTGCTCCATATGTAGTCACTTGTTGAAATCTCTAAAAAGACAAATATTTAGGAACGGAGGGAGTAGAAAACAGAGTTGGTGATGATGGTGTGCGTGCCATCCTGCAATATAGGCCGTCGGATTTATATCTAACGGATAGGAAGAAAACTATGGCAATTTTGCAAAAATATACCCACACCCCTCTCCACGTTCGCAAATACGGCCTTCCCTCGTTCATCCTTTTCTCTCACAAGATAAACTACTCATACAAATGCATCTTGATGTTCCGTGCAACGCACGGGCATCTAGCTAGTTTCTTTTAAAATAGTTACTGCGATAATTGGGTTGAAGTGATATATTTTATGTCTGCCCCGAATGATTTCAGATTCACTAGTAGTAACAAAGAAAAGGTTGCCTTGTTAATTAACAGAAAACAGGGTGAAAACTATCACATGAGGCCGGTAAAAACGAGGCACACTGGGTTCAGCGTCATCGTCACTACAGCTGTGCGCGCGCGAGAAGTCTACATATCGAGGGGGCTACTGAGCGAGGCACAGAGACACAATGTTCGAGAGAGAAACCAATTGACAGATTACGATCAGATCGAGTTGTCACCCTTCTGCTGTCATTGTTGGGGTGGGGGGAGGGGGAGGGAGAGAAAGACGTATCGAGAGTGTGCGCGGTAGGCACAGAGGCACAACTAGCGAGTGTGTGTGTATGTGTGTGTGTGTTTGAAAGAGGAGTAGATAGATTACTATCAAGATCGAGGTGCCGCCCTACTCCTTCGGTGTCGGGTAGTGTGTGTGCGTGTGTGTGTGTGTTTGAGAGAGAAGCCAGTCGATAGATTAGTATCAAGATCGAGGTGTCACCCTACTCCTTCGGTGTTGGGAAGTGTGTGTGTGTGTGGTTGTGTGGGTGTGGGTGTGTGTGTCGGGGGGGGGGGCAGTGACACTTACATATCCCTACTCTTATAAAAAACAGAGTTGGTGATGATGGTGTTCCTGCCATCCTGCAATATAGGCCATCCGATTTATATCCGACGGATAGGAAGGAAACTGTGGCAATTTTGCAAAAAGATACCCACACCCCTCTCCGCATTTGCAAATAAGGCATTCCCTCGTTCATCCTTTTCTCCCACAAGATAAACTACTCATACAAATGCATCTTGATGTTCGGTGCAACGCATGGGCATCTTGCTAGTAGGGAGAAGGAGTTTGTGTGACACATATCTAGCTATATTAAGGGATAGGTAGATAGCATTTGTGCGAGGCATACTTAAAGCATCACGAAGATAAACAAAATTGTGTGCATGCAAGTGCCGGAAAAAATGAAGCGAGAAACAATGTGTGCGCGCGCGCAAGCGTGTGTGTGTGAGAGAGAGAGAGAGAGGGAGAGAGAGAGAGGGAGAGAGAGAGTGAAATCTCAAAACAAAAGGTGCTCTGCTGGAATCCCATTGTATGTATTCATATGGTTCCGGAACTCGAGTTAACCTTAGGCATATGTGTGAGAGACATTATTATACTTTGAGACATTAGTGGCTGTGGGTGGGCGGAATTAAAGGGGTGGGCGTGTTCGACAGAGAGAGCGTGTGTGTTTCTGTGTGAGAGACTTGTAGGATGGGGTAGAAAGACGAATTCTAACCTTGACGTAGGGAGAGAAATACATGAAGTGCGCGTGTGTGATTCCGATGCCCACAGGGTAATGAGATATGTATGCGTGTGAGAGAGATTGCACAATTCATTCACGTATCACTATCTAGCGATCGTGGACGTGCATCGCTTGAACATAAATCAATATCTACTTCATATCGTGGCCAAAGGTACAATATCGATTCAATGCTATAAAGATTGGACACTCACATATCACCTTTTTTCTATTTAAATAAACCTTTTCAGTTGTGCATGCCAAAGTTATCATGTACATGCACCATTGTTACTCTTGCATTCAAAATCATTACTCTTGGATGATTTAAGGTTCTATTATGAAGTAATATATGTAATATTCATATATGAATTCAACGGGTACGCAATTTATGAAATGGAGGCTATGTAATCATATGAGGTAACACTTTTAAGTAGTGGACTACAATATCCATTTCTTTTTGTGCGCCTCTACACTAACACGTCAATGCATTATGTTTAAAGTAAATAACCAATTGCACTAAATTATCTATTTACATGAGAAATACATAGGCTGAGCGTTTGATCCCTTTTTTGTGAACACTCCACTACACCCGTACGATTGGCCGCGCCTGTGTGAACGTCCAAGTTATCGGCGCATCATCCCGAGTTATTGTCTTTTTTTCTGGGGTGGACTTCACACCAGTTATTAACTGCTGACGCATGCCCCGTGTACACAGTCTCGCATGACCTTCCTGCTAGCACGGTCCAAAATTAGTTGAAACTGGATACGAACGATCCCGCGGGCGGCAAAATCTCCCGCCTCCTTCTAAAATTTCCGCCACCTTAGTCTTTAGCATGCGAAATTCCCCTTTTGTCCTTGGTGCACGGAGACCAACAGTTACAATACCGCCCTCATCTACATAATAGGTCGGGGCTGCTTTGGTAACTTCTGGTTCCCCCCACTACACGGCACCCCCATTTGCTCTCCCCGTCCCGCAAAAATGACTAACTCCACAGCACCAGAGCATCTCACATCACGCCGTCCGTACTTCATCGGCCTTTCTCCCCTCCCCTCTCAAAACCCTAGACTGCTCATCCACCGGCGTACCAGAGCCCATTCACTGCCAGCGGCGTCCACCTCGCCGGATCTGCTTCTGTGGCCGCATCTACCCCTCCCACCTCCCCTAGAAACAAGTAGAGTGCTCATCCACCACTGTACCACAGCCCATTCAGTGCCGGCCTTGTCCACGACGCCGCATCTGCTTCGCCGGTACTCTCGTCAATCGCAGCGCATTTGCAGCGGCTCATTCGTACTCCCCACCGGAGACGCTTCGGCCACCCCCTGGAGCCGCCCCACCGACGCCCCCGTCAACGGCCTCTGATCCTCTTCGCCGACACCTTCCTCAACCCTACCGGAGCCGCTTCGCCGACACCATCGTCAACCCCACCGGAGTAGCTTCGCCTATAGCATTTTCAACCCTACCGGGGCCGCTTTGCCAACTCACAAGTCCACGACGTTAGATCCGCTTCCTCGCACCCTCATCCAACCTACCGGAGCAGCTTCTGACGCCCCGTCCACGGCCGCAGATTTGCATCGTCGACACCATCCTTAACCCAACCACCGGAGCAGCTTCACCTACGCCCTCGTCCACGGCCACAGATCTGCTTCACCCACACCGTAGTCCACCCTACCGGAGCCGCTCCACAAACACCCTACTCGACGGTTCTAGATCTCCTTACCGGACCCCAATAGCCAGCGCAGCATTATCACCCTTGATGTTTCTAACCTGATTCCCACCGTCTGGCAATATGCCAAGCACCCGCCACGGCCTAGGTACTTGTCACCTTTAAACCCGTCCAGCATCACCTGCCCGATGTACTTCAAATATACTAACAGGTTACTGTTACCTGTTATGCAGCTGGCAAAAACTACAAGGACGATGTTTCTTCTGGATCTAACAGCTTGGCCAACCAAGATCCTGGACCGAGGCATTGCTATGATCTTGTAAGCGCGTCTCTCTCTCTCTCTTGTATTGTTCTGTGCCTGCCAGCGTGCTTTGCTAGGATTTTCGACCAGTAATCCCTTTGTGCACAATGATTTCTACTACTGGCTGCTAAATTAGATATGTAGATGTCATACATGATACTACCTCGTACCTCCGTTCCTAAATATAAGTCTTTCTAGAGATTCCACTATAGGCTACATACGGAGCAAAATGAGTGAATCTACACTCGAAAATGCATCTATATACATCTGTATGTGGTCCATACTGGAATCTCTACATAGACATATATTTAGGAACAGAGGCAGTACATTACACAAAAACGTAGGTGGCATGTAGGAATTCCAGTGCATTACATTAGGCTCCCTTAGAGTGCCTGCTAGTCCAGCACACAGAGTCATGGCTAGTTTATGCTATGCACACAATCATTAATTGGTTGTTTAAATATGTGCAAGGGATATGCAATGTATTATCATGTAGAGATGTCTAAATTTAGCTGTGTCAACTTGCAGATAGGGTTACACAATGAAAAAGTACAAGATGTATGTGGCAATTTCATGGAACATCGCAAAAAAGGGAGAGCCAGCGGTGAGCCTATACAGTGTGCTATGGTACGTCACTCCTCCATTGCAATCATCGTGACATGTTATTTGTATGTCAGTTCTATTGGCCAAGTTTCTTAGGGACAGTTATTACGAGTTATCCTAAGAAAATAAGCACCTGTGAATATAAGCTCCATGTAATAAGCCAACCAGTTCTTTTCAATGATCAGTGAAAAGTCTAGATTGCATTATATTTTTTCATTTTGCTGCGCATATGAAAATTAATTTTACTTGCAAACATCACAAATTGAACCCAGTGCAGTAATTAATATGATAGGAAAACAGACCATCACTATTTGGTCAAAATGCAAATACAAAGATACCATCTACTTGGCACAATCTACTTTAGTCTACGTTTTTCATAGAGATCCCATTGCCTAATTTAAACGAAGAACGCATGAACCACATTTAAATGAAGAACAATATTTATTGAAATTCGATGGTCCAAGTGGCTGGTTATTATCATATAGCAACACCACCTGAAAGCATCATATAGCAGCAGCAGGAGCTCATAGCAACTCATCATACAGCAGTAGCAGCAGTGTGCAATTCATCATATACCAGCAGCAGCTAATAGCAATTCATCATATAGCAGCAGCAGGAGCAGCTCATAGCAATTCATCATATAGCAGCAGTAGGAGCAGCTCATAGCAATTCATCATATAGCAGCAGCAGGAGCAGCTCATAGCAATTCATCATATAGCAGCAGCAGGAGCAGCTCATAGCAATTCATCATATAGCAGCAGCAGGAGCAGCTCATAGCAATTCATCATATAGCAGCAGCAGGAGCAGCTCATAGCAATTCATCATATAGCAGCAGCAGGAGCAGCTCACAACAATTCATCATATAGCATCAGCAGGAGCAGCTCATAGCAATTCATCATACAGCAGCAGCAGGAGCAGCTTATAGCAACTCATCATATAGCAGCAGCAGCTCATAGCAATTCATCATATAGCAGCAGCAGCAGCAGCTCATAGAAATTCATCATATAGCAGCAGCAACTCATAGCAATTCATCATATAGCAGCAATAGGAGCAGCTCATAGCAATGCATCATATAGCAGCAACAGAAGCAGCTCATAGCAATTCATCGTATTGTGGATCAGAATGAAAATTTGGCAAAAAATCAGAGGAGATCCTCACCTTGTTGGATGAGCTCATCCTTCAACAGCACCTCAAGGCCACGGCCTGGGAGGTGGGGAGGGGGAATAAGATGCAAGCGGGCAGGGCAATGAATGCTTGCGTGTTTGTTTTTACTTGAGGGTGAGGTGTGACGCGGGCGTCAGCAGTTGCATTTTGAGTGTAATATAGGCAGACAACAGAGTCATTTCACTATTCCCCTTCCCTTCAATTTTTAGTGAGGTTCTACCCGAAATACCACCCTCCAAAGCAAAATTAGTTAAGCCCAAGCCCATAACTCAAAAATGACTTCTTTACATCTTTTATGGCTTATTTTGACAATAAGCCCTGAAAAGGCGGAATAGAACTAGCCCTTGACCTGCAATTCAATTGTGCGTGCAATGATGAATCACTCCTGCCTGCTATAGTGTACATTTAGGCATCATCTTACATGGCATAACCTAATACATGTGCATTCCATTATAGAATCTGGAATATGCAATGTTTATGTTAGTTCATACGTTGCACATGATGTTTAAATGCCCCTTAAATCTGGTCAGTCAAGTGATGGTCTTTAAGCCTCCTTCTTTGCTTCTTTTCTTGATATGTAAGATTTGCTCACACATCTGTTCAATTGCTTGTTTGCATCAGCCAGCCATACTAGGACTGTTTGCTTTGATTACTTGCTGTTCTTGACCTAACACTCTAACAGAGCTTGTCAACGATTTAAACACTAAGGGCTGCTGTAGTGGGGCCTTTTCTAACTCATAGATGACATAAAGGTTTGGCTGTACACTAAAGTAGGCTCTCCAAGAGTACCTGGAGATCCAGTTCGAAGGTATGCCTAGTTTTTACATAGTGCAGACATAGTAAATGCTCATTTCATTGTGTGCAAGTGCAAGAGATGCGGCATGTTTCATTATGTGGTGTTGTTTTGTTATAATCTCATCCTTTTGTGTTCACAGACTGGAAAGTATGCATATTTATCTTCCAAGGAGACGAGTAACTAGTTTGTGTCACCTTGCAGAGGGGGTGCAATGAAGATAAGATTGAGGATTTCCAAGTACAAGATGTTAGGAAGGAGCCTTGCAAGAGAAGTAGGAGCTGCTCTGAGCCTCTTCAACCTGTTAAGGTAAGTCACTGTATCCAACTCAACAGTTCAATTCCTTGTTTGTTTCAGACATAGTTAATTTGCTCTTTTCAATTGCTTTATTTGTCCTCAATTAATGAGATGCCCAAAGAATGATGCCTGATGTTGGGTACTTGTATAACTATTAGTTGACATAATTAAAAGCCTTACCATTTAATTACTCTGCCGAAGTGTGCCTGAAGCTTTGAAGTCTATTAACCAACTATTATTGCACGAGGCTCACAATCTAGTTTATACTAGGCTAATGATTGCATAGTTTTGCTTACTGTAGTATGTTTGTATGAAACCCTCTGCTGTTCATTATGCTCCCTAAGACTTTAATTGAGCTGCAGAATGGCCAACTGCTTGCTTACTTCTACGCAACATGCTGTCTAAATTTGTAACTTGTATGTGTTTTGGATTGGGCCTCAACATCATGCTCCTCTAGTGAGCTAAGAGATATTTCTGTATGCAGGCTGCACAGACTAACTTTTTATAATTTTTAAAATATCACCTTCTTATGCTTCATGACGTGTAACATTATTGTTAGTCCTGTTTTGCCATGTACAAAATAGTCTATCTTGCTCGCTTCACTGTTGTAACTATATTTTTGCCCTAGTCATGTGTACTTACAGAAACATTTCAGGATGAAGTGACATCAACACAAAGATCTGCGAGCAGTGCGGCATGGCCGTTACCGAATGATTATGGATTGGAATTGGAATGTGCTGATGTTCTCGAGCATCAACTAGAGGTGGAAAGACAATGTGTACATGATTCTCAACGTACAATCAACAAGTTGAGACTGGACATGCAGGTATTAGATGCAGGAGTCAAAAAATGAAACAAGACACTGAGGTAACAATGAAGGAATTGGAGATTTTGCAGACTCAAATTTGTGCTATCTAAATCCGGCCAATCCTATTTTCTAAAGAGATTACAGTTCAAATGGTAAGTTATGTTGATGCGCGTCCATGATGTATGAGCTGTATTTGCCCAGTGTATGTAATTTGTTGTTTGTGTATGCTTTATTATCACTGGTGCCGAACCATAATGCCCAGTGGGTATAATCGGCTGTAATCTCTTTATTGTATAGTGTAGGATTATTCTACGTTTCTATGCCTTAGTCTCTTTATTGTATAGTGTATGTTTTTTAGAGGTGATAGTATAGAGTAGGATAATTCTTTGAATATGCTATATCGTTCAAACGGGGGCCAACTCGCCCAAACGTTGTAGTGACCATGGCCCTCCATAGGCCGTATGCTCCATGGGCCATCTACGGGACGGACGATCCGTGGCCTTATATGGCCGTCGGATCCGTGGGCCTTCTATGGGATCTCGGATCCATGGGCCTTCTATCGGCTGTCGGATCCATGGGCCTTATGTGGTCCGTCGGATCCATGGGCCTTCTGTGGGCCGTCAGATCCATGGGCCTTCTATGGGCCGTCGGATCCATGGGCCTTCTATGGGCCGTCGGATAAATGGGCCGTCGGATAAATGGGCCTTCTATGGGCCATCGGGTCAATGGGCCTTCTACGTCTCGTAGGATCCATGGGCTTTCTACATGCCGTCTCATCTATGGGCCTTGTACGGGCCGTATAAGGGGCCGTAAACGGGCTAGAGTGGAAATCGTATGTTTTATGGGCTGACCATGACGGGCCGTTAGTAGGCCATATTTGATGATGCTATGAAAATGGCCCAACAGATTAATGGGCCACAAACGGGCCGACTGTATCCATGGGCTGAATTTGGCCCACAAGCAGAAAAGGCCAGTAACGGGCCGTAAGTAACCGAATGCTGGAAATGAGCCCAAGAATAAATGGGCCCTGAGAAGGCCGAAAGGTAACACGGGCTAGAAACGACCCAATGGAATAATGGGCCGCTAATGGGTATAAAGCGATACACTGTTCATTACGGGCCGGTTTCACCACGAGCCATTAAGGGGTCGAGGGTTACTAAGGGCCTCATATGGGCCGAAAGACGTCATGGTCCATACATGGGCCGGAAGTTAAAATGGGCTGGAATTATATTGGACGGCCGAGATGACGCTACTGGGCCTAATTCGGATAGGCCGTAAACGGGCCCTGGGTTAGCGGGCTATAAATGGGCTATATGCGAATAGGCCGTTAAGAGGCCTGCCGTAGGCCAGCTCGCCACCTTTTGACCCAGTCAAACGGGCTGGCCTTTTCACAGGAATGGGCCTCTGTTGGGCCGTGCCACATGTCGACGTATCATAGGTGCTTTGTGTCCAATGAGTGGATGACATCTGTCCCAACGGTGAGCCAACACGTGTGTCCTCCAGCCAATGATGATTTTACACGTGGAAAATCCCCATTGGTCGGGGCTGTTAACGGGTTATCGGATCCAAAACCAGACCCGATAGCTTAACGGTGTTCCGTTACGGTGGATGACACATGTCGGTCACCCTTGACGAAAGCACTTCTGTGACGCGCGATTTATCGTCATGGAAGTGGACACTTCCGTGATGATAATTTTGGTAATGTCATGGAACACTTCTACGACAGCACAGGTATGACTATCTTGATTCTGTCATAAATTTGACCTACTGTGACAAACACATGCATGACAGAAAACGTGACCTACTGTGACAAACACGTATCATCACGGAAGTGTATTTTTTTGTGGTGTCACTCTCTACTGCTGAAGTCGAGTACATTGTTGTTGGTTCGTGTTGTGCTCAATTGCTATGGATGAAGCAAACCCTCAAGGACTACGGCATCAATGTGAAGAATGTGCCACACTTCTGTGACAATGAGAGTGCTATCAAGATTGCTCATAACCCAGTTCAGCACTCGAAGACAAAGCACATCCAGATTCGTCATCATTTTCTTCGAGATCATTTGTTGAAGGGCGACATCACTATCAAGCACGTGAAGATTGAAGAACAACTAGCCGATATCTTCACAAAGCCCTTGGATGAGAAGAGATTGAGCAAGTTGCGGTGTGACCTAAATATCTTAGAATCTTCGAATATCCTTTGAAAAGGACACACATCCTAACACTTAAGCAAAATTGATGACTTAGATGTGCAACGCACGAAGAAAAATTTTCTTCAATCAATGAAGACTAACCCTCTAAGTGTGAAGAAATTAACAAAGAATTTGATTCTCAGAGCCCTACAACAATTGTACGTGGCATCTGAAATCATCATTCTTATACAGTGGGTCACGCCACCAACAAAAGTTGAAAATCTTCAATTTGAGTTTTTCTTCAGTTTTTGAAATTCCTCAAATGTTCAAATTCTTCAATTTTGCAATGTCTTCACTCTTTCCGTCTGTGTTCTTCATTGACTATATATATTTGAGTTTTCTGTCCCCTACAGCATTCACTTATTGCTAATTATTCAAGTTGACTTTTCTGCTAAGTGAATGTGATCGGACCCGTCCCCCTCTATGCTAAACTCAACCCAGTTTGTTCACAAATTCTTCATGTGCATTCTACTTGAAATCCGTTCAAAATCTTCACTGTGTCCTTGTCACCTGAAGAATTTACGAACGAAATTTTAAAATAATCTTATCTGAATTTTCGGCTTTTGCCGCTCAAACCGTTCCACATCCCACGATATGATTATTCTATTCACCCACAATCTCACATGATCCCCACTTCACAGTACGTGGGTGACACATGTCGCTAGGATGAGAAGGGTCAGGGGCACGTTCGTCCATTTTCCTCGGACGAGCGGTTTTTCACCTCGGCTATATATAACCCTCACCCTCCTCAGACCGCATTTACCCCGCTCGACCTCACTCCCCTCGCTCGAGCTCTCTGACCTAGCGCCGCCGCTACTTCCATCGTCTCCGGTGAGGAAGATTTTCACTGCCTCGACCTCGTCGCCGTCATACTCGCGCCGACCGCGAAAATCTTCACTCTGCCGCCGCCGTAGCTTTCTTCCGCCGCCAAGTTAGGGCGTGGAAGATCTGAACAGACGAACTTCTCAACTTCCACTCCCAATTCATCGTGTTCTTCATCAAGGGTAAAAAAAAATATTTTTCTGCCCTTGTTGATTATGATGATTTCCACAAAATCTTCAAAAGGTGTTTATTTTTCAACTTCCACACTCGTAAACACCACACAAGCATCTGTTCTTGATTTGTTTCTGTAAGCAACATTTTTCTTCAAGATTCCTAAATTGTGTGGATTTTCAATCTATACAACTCTAGAACCTAAGTCAAAGACCACTTAGTGAAATTCCTCAAGACACTCCTAGTCAAATTCCTCAAACTTGTTTCTTTTGAAAAACTTCTGAGAACAGATATGACCTCTCCAAATTCTTTGCACCTATACTCTGTTCACATGTACACATGTACGCTGCTGAATCTCTAGGTTCTCATCAACTTAACTCATTTGTAGCTTTCCTTGAAGACAAATTGCATACCTCGTCAGAGAATTCTATTGTTCAAAATCCTCAGCTGAAGAAAATGGTTGATGGCAAAAGACCCCAGAAGGGAGGCAAGAGACTAGAAGTGCATATAGCGTTTGAGATCCCTGATGACATTTATGAGGAATATTGCACTCCTGATGAAGCCAAACATGGCAATGAGAACAAAAATTAGCGCAAGGTTCGCATTCAGAGGATAGAAAGAAGATGAGCACGGGAATGGAGGGAGTACAGATATGTAACTCCTAAGTACATGAAGAAGTTTGCATTACACCCTCCTTGCCCAAGACCTCCATTGGCACCTGGCCAAGAAGCTGATCCCACTAGCATGAATCACGGTGAGGACTAGCCAGATGAATGGGCAAATTGGCAAGTTGGCCAAAATGGCGAGAGAAGCAGTGAGAAATTCAACGAAGATTCTGCTGCTGCCGCTGCTGAGGCCTCTGCTAGCAAGCCCAAGAAGGCTATGCCCAAGAAGCCTGCGCACAAGCCTAGTTCCTCAGCAATGCCCTCACGGCCAAGCTCTTCAAAGCCCTCGAGTAGCTCCAGTTCCCACTGTTCTAAGATCTTCAGCTGCGGTTGCAAAGTCCTCGGCTCCTGCGCATCTTGCCTCTTGCCAAAGGACCATAGGCATCTCAATTGCTCATGGAGCATCTGCAAGTTCTTCAGCTCCTCCTCAGTCTTCCAAAGGCCCAACTTTGCTAAAGACAAAGGCCACTGTTGGACGAGGCACAAGGCCAAGACCTCACAAGAAGCAGGTTGCCTTCCGAGTACCGTCGAGTGAAGACGAAGCTGATGATGAGGAATTAGCAGAAATCATCAGAGAAAGATAGCAAAGGGCTGCTAGAGCCAAAGGCAGTAATGTGCCATTGATGCTGGATCCCAAGTTGATGCTAGACTTCATCGACCTATGGCATAAGGACGCCAACACTCCTTTGCCTGAGATGAACCTCACTCCTGGCCAAAGTCATATGTCGACTACCTTCATTGATGAGGAAAAATGGATATTTGAACAAGGGAGGAAGGTGAAGAAAGCTCAGTACAAGAAAGAGCGCTTTCTGAAGCAAAATATTTTGAAGCTATCACCTGATGAATTGTCGCTCTGCAATCAGAAATCAAGAGTCTTAGTGATGAATTTGACCGATACTATGCTGATTGGCTGGGAGCCAAAGTCAGATTCGTCAAGCTGACCAAGGGATTCACCTCAAATGTTGCAGCCCCAACGCAACATGAAATTCCTCAGGCTGAAACATCTGCTCAGCCTACTGAAGAACATGCCAGCACCACTGATGAAGATCAGGCTACTGAAGAAAATGAGAGCACCAGGGTTGATGAAGATATTCCAGCCACTGAAGAAACTGCCAGGGCAACCTCTAGTGTTGCGCCTGAAGACCAAGCCAGGCCAGTTGAGGCATCTGATAATGCGCCTGAAGAAACTGAACATGCCAAGGCAACTGCATCAGTTGTGCCTGAAGAAACTACACTAGCCCAAACGTCAACCCCAACCCTTCCTTCTGCATCAGAAGTGCAGAAAACCAAAGTTGCGGAGCGAGCTGCTGTGAAGAAAAGGAAAGCATCTGCCTCCTCAGATTCTTCAGCTCCGCAGAAAGTGAAGACTTTGATGAGCTCCTATGAAAATCCCATAGATGTTGTTCCTATATCAAGCATGCCATCAAAGGAGATTGTTCCCTTTGGTGAGGAATATGTGATTGCATGTGAATCAGATGAAGAAGATCCTTCTGCTGCTATGAAAGAGCAGATTGATGAAGAAACTGAAGTGGACAACATCACTTCAACTCCACGGGTATCATTGCCCATGCCTCGGTTCACAGCTGAAGAGGCAGGCGTTGAGGAAATTGATGAAGAAGATGAAGATGTGGATATTGGGTGTTCAACGCCAATTCTGAATGATGACTACTGGGAAAGTCATCACCCCAATTCACCACTTTACACCCCACTACAACAAGTTCCTCATTCCCCTGTCCAAACTGAAGAAATTCACACGGGCTCTGAAGAACGTCAATCTTCTCTTCTCACTATTCCTGAAGAAGTTCCAGCCACTAGTGCTGATGTAAATGTTGTTGATGAAATGGAGACCCAAGCTGCTACTGATCACATTGCACCTGAAATTCCTCAGCCCGTGGCTCCAGTGGCTATACCTCAAGAGGCTGTGAAGACATCAACTGCAAATCTTCAGCCCAAGCTACAGAACCCTCACTCCAAGAAACAGAAGTTCAAGGCTGAAGACTTCTTCAACGAGCATATTTTCTTCACGGATTACAATCCATATGACTCTGCAAGACTTAGGCGCAAGCGCTTCTGGACAATGAGTCAAATGAACTTCTATTCCTCACTGCTGTTTGATAAAGACAAGATCTTTGACCATGAGCAAATTCCTCATGTGGATATGGACTCGCTGCGATGCTTCACCCCAGTCCTCAGTGTTCTACATGACGCTGGACATCTCAACTTCTACACCGACATCTGCAACTGGAATGAAGAACTCATTCTTCAGTTCTATGCCACGCTGCACATCACAGGCAACGTTAAAGATGTCAATTCATGGGTATTGAACTGGATGACAGAAAATACTCACTACAAAGCACCGGCCTCTGAACTACTTCATGTCGTCCCAGATAGTCCTCCCGTTCAAGGTGCAAGGCTCATCTATGCTGAACCTGAACTCTCAGATCATTTGATGCAAGTTCTGATGAAGCCTTTGAAGCCAGGCCAAGCTCCCAGGACCAAATTCCTCGTCAAGGAATTGCTCTATGTGCCAAGGACTGTATACAGGATATTGACCAAAACCCTCAGTCCAATCAAGGGCCACAACTCTGATGAAGAAGATGTTGTTGGCATCATGAAGAATCTGCTTTTCAACATCATACATGGTATCCCTATCAACTACCATGATTTCTTCATGAGGACTTTGGCCAATGTCGCTTTGTCACCGTTTGAATTGAAGCCTTACGCTCCCTGGATTATGAGATTCATCAGATCAAGGTCCTCAATTCATTACAAGGCTGACTTTCAAAATCATCTCAGCTGTTTGCCCCCAGTTGAAGTCCACAAATGGACTATTTCCTCAACTGATGAGAAGGGGAAGGCTGCTGTTATTGATGAAGGCACTCGTCAACTAGATGGACAGTTTCGCAAAGCTGCATCTTATTCCACCAATGATGACTCTACCACACATAATTCTGCCGCAAATGCTTCAAAGCAAAGTCCTCAAGCCACAACTCCTCCTGTAATGACTGATCGTGAGCTTCTCCTCAGTCTTCATCAGAAAGTCGATCGCAACCATGTCACGACCGGAATTTTTGAGATAATAATTTCCCAGAAAAACGGCCTTGTGCCCATCAGCCCCAGGATTACTGTTAGCTGATGAGGCACCAACTTGATACAAGAATTCCAAGCGAGGTACAAAAAAAATATGTAGTACAAGACCATTTAGGCCTAGGAGTACAACACTTGGCTTCTAGTGGTTCAGGGCGGAAGCGGTTGGGTACATCTGCGTCTATGGGACTCCATTTCCCACAAGAACAGCTGACCAGGATAACTCCTATCTTCACGAGGCTGCACATGTCAACACGTAGGTCCCGAGGTTGACACCGCGATGCTTATCTCCAAGCGAGGAATCTGGCCAAGACAATAGCCAGGGACAAGCTAGTCAGTACGTTTGAATGTACTCGCAAACATTAAGAACACGGGTATAACATATTATGACATGCTCCGGATTATTATGTGATCGCACGTCCGTCACGAAATATACGAAAAACCAAGATGCACACAGGTGGTTATAAATAATCCAAAGTAAAGTACTGGGTGCCAAACGAGGGTCTGAAAGACTCCTCGAGCGGAAACTGCAAGAATAGTAATACTGGTGCCAAACGAGGGTCTGAATGACTCCACGAGAGGAAACTGCAAGAATAATAATGCCGCAGTCGGGCGTCTGAGCGACACCACATAAAGGGCTTATAACAGGTAAATGAACAACAAGCATGCCGCAGTCGGGCGTCTGAGCGACACCCCAGAAAGGGCTTATAAGAGAATAATCACAGTGAATATCCAGGAGGTAGAACCATCCCAGGGATACTAAAAAAAATACATAATGTAAATGGTTAGTCCAAAATAATGAAGATCACAATCCATATGTGCCACAATCATAAACAATATTTAGTACAGTCGCTTCTCCATCCGAAAACCGATAATATGGTCTAGTCGAAACGTATCTCCATCCGAATACCGTTACTGAGCTCTAGCTAATTCGTTCTCCATCCAAAAACCGTCACTGGTTAGTACCGTTTCCAAACCTTCAGGCTGTGGTCTTTACTCAAGAACATGACTATCCAACAGGATATATCCTCTGCAGAGGGAGTACCATTTTCCCACGAGTGACGGGTTTACTTAGTCCATCGGGACTAATTCCGTCTACGGTCTTTTAATTGAAAACACGCCTGACCTGCACACACCAGCTTAACTCACCGGTGTCTGGAATCACCCACGACACCTGCCAAGCAAAACTCTAAGTAGGGAGGCTACAACCTCGACGTAGCATGGGATCAAAATTTATATCGCGCGCTCTAGGGGTGCCCCCCTCGGCTCCAACCGGAAACACCCATGCCCCCTGACCAGGTGGCATGCCTACCAGAGGCCTCCGGTATCTTCCACTATGGCCCCTCTGTACGGTGTGTGCTTTGGTAAGGGGTTGACAACTTACTGAACCATACCCTGTCCCCTGCAGGGACAAGTGGTGGTACCAACAAATAAGGAAGCTATTGATCAAGACTCGATCTACAACCGACTCAGGTGGTCCAAGAATCCTCCAACAATATTACCACTAGTGAAATAAATCACCACTCCTCGAGCCTCACCATGCCATACCGGGCATACTCGTCTCGACGAGGGACTAGGGACAAGCTCGTGTCTACCCAAGACCACGACTTTCCCGGCTTCCTACCGGTATGCATGAGAAGTTCACGAGGATGATCCAAATCATTAGTGTATCCATTGCTGACCACAAAGCAACTCCAAAGTGTACTCATGTACGAGACTATATCGATACATAAGGCAAACGCATACTCCAAGTCAAAAGGTGTTGTGGTCGAATCAGAACACTACAACAAAATATTATGCCAGAGTTTAGAAATGCTTGCCTTCAAGAGTATGCAAAGGATGCACTTATTGGAAGCTTTCCTTTTTCTCCAAAAATCCTATTTTGCAAAATACACAAATAACAAATATTTCAAACACAGTACCAAAATTTGTCTCAAATATTTTTGAAATAAATCTTAAAATAAACTAGATGAAATTTGAGAGAGGTAGGAAAAAGAATCAACTCGTTTCGCGTTTTATTTTAAAAGTTATAGCTGGTCAAAGTATGGTCAAACTCTGTTTTTAAATAAAAACCAGAAAAGAAAACGATTCAGAAGAAAATATGCTTTTGCAGTCGGGGAGACGCACTCGGGAGTTTGCGCCTTCACTTAAACAGAGAGAGAACGGCCGCGCGGGTCACTGACAGTGGGTCCAGAGGGCCCACTGGTCAGGTTTGACCGTTCTTCCCTCCTTCTCCTCTCCTCTGCCCGACGGGAGCGGGGCTCCGGCGATCGCCGTTGACGAACGGCAGCGCCTCACGGGCATCCAAGGGCGGGGATGGAACGGCTAGACCGAGGCGGTCCTTTGGGTGGTTTCTGGGTCGTCGGAGGTGGAAGGAGTCGCCGGCGGCGAGCTCCGCGGCGGAGAGGGCTACGGTGGCGAAGTGACTTTTGTGCTCCGGTGGCCTCCGACCGAAGTTGGGTAGCTGGGCAGCTCCGCAGGAACTATGGGAGGCTACTGGTGGCGTTGGTTGGGCGAAAGGGTGGCTGGCTGCGACAAATCGCACCGGAGCTTAGCGGCGGCCGAACTGGCCGGAGTTGGAGAGGACGGTCATCTCCGGTCAATCTACTGCTAGGGGAGCTCTATGGGGAGGGTCTGATGTCGCCTGAGTGCTCGGAGAGGCTCGGGGTTCCCTTTAAATAGGCGCTTGAGGCTGGCTCCCGCGGTGGCCGAGGATAAGATCGCCGACGACCACTTTCCTGTAGTGGCAGGGCATCGTGGCGGCGACGAAAGTGTTCCGACGAGCAAGAGGATAAGCACGAGCTATTCCCAGGGGCAGCTGGCGCGCTGGCGTTGTTTGGGCGGTGCCGAACATGGCAGAGGCCACTGCCGACGCCGGCGTGCTGCCAAGGGCGCGGCCAGCGGCGCAGCAGGGCGCCAGCGATGCCGTGGAGCAGGGAGCGGGCCAGTGCGCGGTTCAGCGATGCAGTAGGGGCCAGGGACGGGTCGCGTCGAGTGCGGCAGTGTGGCGTGTCGGCTCAGTGCGCGCGCGTGCAAAACGTGCGCTCTGGGCGCGCCCAGAGCACGCACGGCACCTGCTCAACGAAATGCCAGTGCGATCTAGAGCGCGAGGGCGAGGCTGGCAAAGAACAGAACAAGGGTAGGGGTGGCTAGGAGCTCAGTGGACAAGGTTGTTGGGTCAGTGGAACAAAATCACAGTGCAAACAAAGAACTCATGCCAAAACAGACTGTGCACACCAGGTGTTCGACAGAATGCCAAGTGCACTTAGGCAACTCTTGGAGAGGCCACAATCTCCAGATCAGGGTCTCTTTAGATGCAGGAGATGGTGGTAAGATTAGTTTGGCAAAAACAGATAGTTGATAGTGCAAGAATTTGAGAAAACCAGTTTTGGGCAGAAACTAAAGGCTGACATTGCATGCACCAAAAATATGCCAATGGGTCCAATCTCCTGGACTTAAGAGTTCTGAAGGGAGGGCTACAAGTAGGAAAAAGCTCAGGGTTACTAGAGCAAAGAAAAAATAAGGTTGCAGTACAAATCACCAATTTGGACCAGAATGCAAAAGAGGTTGATCCACTCAAATTTTTCAAAGAACAACACTGGGTTTTTGCTTGAAGATGAATTGTATGCATCCACTGACATCTCCAAACACTTGGAAGAATTTTTAAAGAAATATTTAAATGGGTTGCAGTGCAAAAATGCCTACTGGATCAGATTGGAAAAGTTGGTGTAGAGCTCAAAATCTCCAATGGCCAGAAGGTATTTTTGCATAAAAGTGATGTGGAAACATCACATGGCACCCCCAAATTTTGGTGGAAATTTTTGAATGCATTTGTCAAAAGGTTGCAGTGCAAAACAGGCTCCAAATGCAAAAGAAATCATTTTAAAGGAATAAAGCTTTGAGGAAAAATAAATCTTGCAAAAATTTAAATCCACTGATGAGGAATTGTTTTATAAAAGAGAGTATTCAAGTCCAATAATACTTTTGAAGGTTTTTTCCCCACTAGAGGCAAAAATCCGAAATCACAAAAGGTAAAACTTGACAAAAATGGAAAAGTTTTATTTCTTGGTAACATTTTAATAGATAAAACAGGGCCAAAATTTTGGGGTGTCACAACACTACCCCCCTTAAGAAAAATCTCGTCCTCGAGATTTGTTAAAAGCTGTTTTGGACAAGAACTGTTTTGAAATAAATTTGTTTTTATCAAAGAAATCCTTCAATTGCACAAAAACAAAACGGCTACAGAGAGAGGGCAATAAGTGGTGTAAAACCACAGTGTGGTACACTGGCGTAGTGTGGAAAAATCCCGGCTAGGGAAAACGAGATATTTCTACGCGGATACAGTAATTTAGAATAAATTCTAAATTACTAAAATACGCTGTTTGCACCCGAGAGCACCGTGCTCTCTTTGGCTGACTGGTGGACCCAGGGCCCACTGTCGGCCTGTTCTCCTACCTCTGGCTCTCTCTTCTCTCTCGCGCGTTCTCCCGCGCTTCCTCCACCGGTGATGCCTAGCACGTAGGGCATCGAGGCCGTACTGTGGTAGTGCGCGGCATGCTAGCTGCCGGTGCAGCGTGCACTCACCTCGCGGGCCAGGGCGCTGTCGGCACTGCTCGCGGACTCGCCTCCGAACACCGGCGGTCGAGCGACGAGTGGCGCTGGTGGACCTCGCCCACCGTACACCGATCTCGGGCTATAAAACGATCGCGGTGCTCCTCCCTTCTTCCTCACACCCAGCCTTGTTCCTACTCCTCCTTCCTTCTCCTCCATTGCTGCTAGCAGGAGCTCGAGCCGAGGCTCTAATGGCGGAGGCAATGCCGGACTGGTATGTGGTCCTGGTGTGTGGAGGCTTGGCGGTGCTGCTGGGGTTCTCCGTGCTCCTGTGCGCGATGATCCTGGATGATCGTCGTGATGCTGCCGCACGAGTGTTAGCTCTCCGCGGTGGCGGCGATCATGTGGATTAGGCGCGGCATCGGGGCTGACTGCTGTCGGTGTGCTGGGGCAGCTCGCGCTCGAATGAACACTCACAAACCTCTCTTGCTGAGATTGTGGCGTCCTCGAGGGTGGTTAGGTAGGCGCAAAATGTGCTCGAGGATTTGTAATAGTGCTCGAGGTCGAGTGGTGGCTGCTGAGAGTTTGCTGTTACGAGGATGCGCGAATAAAAATCTATCTCGTGAAAATATATATGCGGCAGTATCTCGGGGAAAGAAATCTCCTCAAAAACACGTTGCGAGAGAAAAAGAAAATAATTAAAACAAAACTAACAGCGGTAAAACTGCTCACATACAGGAACCAAAGAAAATCGGACTTGTCGCACAAATTTTTTTTTACGAACAAGCTGCAACACATAAATACAGGTACTGGGACAATAAATACATCGGAGGCGTTTACAAAGAAAACGGTAAAAAGACAGGGTCCTGAGAAAACGCCTCTGGCACTGGGGCACACTCCTCTTCTATCGGGGGAAGCGGGTTGACCAGCCGATGAATGCGCCCTTCTTGGTCAGGCCTCAGTGGTCTGCCAATAGCGATCCGAGGATTTAAATCAGCGAGGCTCTGGAGATAACCCATTACCCGCTGAGTTAAACGCTCCTAGGCGATAACGTACTGGGCAAGGTTGGCCAGTACTGGATCTCTCTCAATGCGCCCACCGGGAAAAGATGCAACTTCTCCGGGTGCTGCACGACTCGGAAAATAATAGTATCCTCGCTCGCTGGCATAGGGCACTGCGAATTGAAGACGAGTGAGCGCCTCGTACGCAGCAGCTTCTATAGCCATATGCGGAGTCGGCATGGATTTCCCCACGAAGGAGACTTCCGTGGGATCTTGGTTTGGGTATGCGGGAGGGATGTGCACCACTGCCCAATATTTCGAGGTGGATGGAGTGATCCTCGATTTGAGCAACTCGTACTGGGGTGGATGGGTGGCACTCATAGTACTGCAGGTAAAGTCCCACCATAATTTGACAAAACTGCCGGGGGTTGCGTCTGGGGTTCTCAGATAAATACTGGGGGTTGACATGGCAAGGAATGGCTGTGGGTGCCGCGCACAAAGGTGAGGGGTGCTCGGCAAGGTCACGAAGTGGCCTTTATATAGCACCGGGGCTGGGATTAAACACTAGAGAAAAGGTGACTGGATGCCGACCCTGTTCTCGGGTCAACGCCACAGATATACATATCACATAAAAGTGATGCATTACTGTGGGTGCCGACGGGGTTGGTCTAGGTAGCTGCGCCCGAAATATAAAAATGCAACTGTACGCCAACGTACACATGCATAGCTACTACTCCAAAAATAAGAGCGCTCAAACAGACAGCATGTAACAAAAGCGATACAAGGCCACACATTACAAAGCGTAGGAAAACTAAGGCTCAATACAACTTTGAGCGACTTAGTCTACTTCGTTAATGTCTAAGTGGGCTGGCCTTGCGGACGCCGATGCTTCTCCACGGTTCTCACCGTCGGGATTTGCTGGCTGAGGCTGAGGTGCTGCAGGGTCGGGGAAATGGTGATGACCATCGCGGGGGTTGTTGGCCACAATCCCATTGGAATGGGTTCCCAAAAGGCGACGAAGCGCTTCTGGGGTCACCAAAGTGCTCTGTTGAGGGCTGGCGCAGACCTCAAGGGATCGATCGGGTGTCCGAACAGCACGACTGGGTTGTCGGCGTCGGGCTCCGCTTCTCTTCTCGCCGGGGTTCGATGAACCAGTTCTCCACGAGCTGCGATCAGATCAAGAGTGACCTGATCGAACAGTTGCTCCAGTGCGCTTACATAGCGCACCAGATGTAACAGCGCAGGATCAGTCACGTGGTCTCCGTTGGCAACCTGGGGCAGCCTACCATACCCGTCACGACTGGGGTAGTAGTAGAACGAGCGACAGTTAACTCTGGGCGACAAGTGCCGGAGTTGAACTATAGCTTCTCGGGCTGCCAGTTGGATGGCTTGTGGCTCAAAGGAAGTTGTCCTTCTAGTGAACCTGTAGGGGCGTTCTGGTGACAGACCCCTACCGTAGATGTGCACAGTGGCCCAGTACTGACGGCTTTCACCGTACATGGGTCCTTGGTACACAACATACTCAGGAGGCTCTTCTAACGCATAGGCACGGCGGGTGAGGTTTGCGAGCACGGTCACGAAACCTCCAAGGTTGGTTGCTGTGGTCTCATTGTGAACGATGGGACCAGGCATCGTGGCTTGGTTTGGGGAAAAAGGGTTGTGCGGTGCTGTGTTTGAGGCTAGCGTGCCCTTTTTATAGGGAAAGGGGATGGAGTCTTCCTCCGCACGCTTGTGATAGAGACGGGTTGGGTGTCGGTCACTGGCGCATGATCGATGGGCTAGGCTGATAGGTTGGGCACCGTCCGCCGAAAAGGGCGTCGGGTCACTGTGGAGCTATCTTACGCGGGAAGCTTGACGGGGCTTAGGCTAAGGTCTGGTGGTTTGGGTTAACCTAGGTTTATTGACCTGGCTAAGATAGGATTAGCCAATGGTCAGCCTGGCTCTGATACCAAGTCTGTCATGACCGGAATTTTTGAGATAATAATTTCCCAGAAAAACGGCCTTGTGCCCATCAGCCCCAGGATTACTGTTAGCTGATGAGGCACCAACTTGATACAAGAATTCCAAGCGAGGTACAAAAAAAAATGTAGTACAAGACCATTTAGGCCTAGGAGTACAACACTTGGCTTCTAGTGGTTGAGGGCGGAAGTGGTTGGGTACATCTGCGTCTATGGGACTCCATTTCCCACAAGAACAGCTGACCAGGATAACTCCTATCTTGGCGAGGCTGCACATGTCAACACGTAGGTCCCGAGGTTGACACCGCGATGCTTATCTCCAAGCGAGGAATCTGGCAAAGACAATAGCCAGGGACAAGCCAGTGAGTACGTTTGAATGTACTCGCAAACATTAAGAACACGGGTATAACATATTATGACATGCTCCGGATTATTATGTGATCGCACGTCCGTCATGAAATATACGAAAAACCAAGATGCACACAGGTGGTTATAAATAATCCAAAGTAAAGTATTGGGTGCCAAACGAGGGTCTGAAAGACTCCTCGAGCGGAAACTGCAAGAATAGTAATACTGGTGCCAAACGAGGGTCTGAATGACTCCATGAGAGGAAACTGCAAGAATAATAATGCCGCAGTCGGGCGTCTGAGCGACACCACATAAAGGGCTTATAACAGGTAAATGAACAACAAGCATGCCGCAGTCGGGCGTCTGAGCGACACCCCAGAAAGGGCTTATAAGAGAATAATCACAGTGAATATCCAGGAGGTAGAACCATCCCAGGGATACTAAAAAAAATACATAATGTAAATGGTTAGTCCAAAATAATGAAGATCACAATCCATATGTGCCACAATCATAAACAATATTTAGTACAGTCGCTTCGCCATCCGAAAACCGATAATATGGTCTAGTCGAAACGTATCTCCATCCGAATACCGTTACTGAGCTCTAGCTAATTCGTTCTCCATCCAAAAACCGTCACTGGTTTCAACTCAGACTGTGGTCTTTACTCAAGAACATGACTATCCAACAGGATATATCCTCTGCAGAGGGAGTACCATTTTCCCACGAGTGACGGGTTTACTTAGTCCATCGGGACTAATTCCGTCTACGGTCTTTTAATAGAAAACACGCCTGACCTGCACACACCAGCTTAACTCACCGGTGTCTGGAATCACCCACGACACCTGCCAAGCAAAACTCTAAGTGGGAAGGCTACAACCTCGACGTAGCATGGGATCAAATTTCTATTCGCGCGCTCTAAGGGGGTGCCCCCCTCTCGGTCCCAACCGGAAACACCCATGCCCCCTGACCAAGTGGCATGCCTACCGGAGGCCTCCGGTATCTTCCACTATGGCCCCTCCGTACGGTGTGTGCTTTGGTAGGGGTTGACAACTTACTGAACCATACCCTGTCCCCTGCAGGGACAAGTGGTGGTACCAACAAATAAGGAAGCTATTGATCAAGACTCGATCTACAACCGACTCAGGTGGTCCAAGAATCCTCCAACAATATTACCACTAGTGAAATAAATCACCACTCCTCGAGCCTCACCATGCCATACCGGGCATACTCGTCTCGACGAGGGACTAGGGACAAGCTCGTGTCTACCCAAGACCACGACTTTCCCGGCTTCCTACCGGTATGCATGAGAAGTTCACGAGGATGATCCAAATCATTAGTGTATCCATTGCTGACCACAAAGCAACTCCAAAGTGTACTCATGTACGAGACTATATCGATACATAAGGCAAACGCATACTCCAAGTCAAAAGGTGTTGTGGTTGAATCAGAACACTACAACAAAATATTATGCCAGAGTTCAGAAATGCTTGCCTTCAAGAGTATGCAAAGGATGCACTTATTGGAAGCTTTCCTTTTTCTCCAAAAATCCTATTTTGCAAAATACACAAATAACAAATATTTCAAACACAGTACCAAAAATTGTCTCAAATATTTTTGAAATAAATCTTAAAATAAACTAGATGAAATTTGAGAGAGGTAGGAAAAAGAATCAATTCATTTGGAGTTTTATTTTAAAAGTTATAGCTGGTCAAAGTATGGTCAAACTCTGTTTTTAAATAAAAACCAGAAAAGAAAACGATTCAGAAGAAAATACGCTTTCGCAATCGGGGAGACGCACTCGGGAGTTTGCGCCTTCACTTAAACAGAGAGAGAACGGCCGCGCGGGTCACTGACAGTGGGTCCAGAGGGCCCACTGGTCAGGTTTGACCGTTCTTCCCTCCTTCTCCTCTCTTCTGCCCGACGGGAGTGGGGCTCCGGCGATCGCCGTCGACGAACGGCAGCGCCTCACGGGCATCCAAGGGCGGGGATGGAACGGCTAGACCGAGGCAGTCCTTTGGGTGGTTGCTGGGTCGTCGGAGGTGGAAGGAGTCGCCGGCGGCGAGCTCCGCGGCGGAGAGGGCTACGGTGGCGAAGTGACTTTTGTGCTCCGGTGGCCTCCGACCGAAGTTGGGTAGCTGGGCAGCTCCGCAGGAACTATGGGAGGCTACTGGTGGTGTTGGTTGGGCGAAAGGGTGGCTGGCTGCGACGAATCGCACCGGAGCTTAGCGGCGGCCGAACTGGCCGGAGTTGGAGAGGACGGTCATCTCCGGTCAATCTACTGCTAGGGGAGCTCTACGGGGAGGGTCTGATGTCGCCTGAGTGCTCGGAGAGGCTCGGGGTTCCCTTTAAATAGGCGCTTGAGGCTGGCTCCCGCGGTGGCCGAGGATAAGATCACCGGCGACCACTTTCCTGTAGTGGCAGGGCATCGTGGCGGCGACGAAAGCGTTCCGATGAGCAAGAGGATAAGCACGAGCTATTCCCAGGGGCAGCTGGCGCGCTGGCGTGGTTTGGGCGGTGCCGAACATGGCAGAGGCCACTGCCGACGCCGGCGTGCCGCCAAGGGCGCGGCCAGCGGCGCAGCAGGGCGCCAGCGATGCCGTGGAGCAGGGAGCGGGCTAGTGCGCAGTTCAGCGATGCAGTAGGGGCCAGGGACGGGTCGCGCCGAGTGCGGCAGTGCGGCGTGTCGGCTCAGTGCGCGCGCGTGCAAAACATGCGCTCTGGGCGCGCCCAGAGCACGCACGGCACCTGCTCGACGAAATGCCAGTGCGATCTAGAGTGCGAGGGCGAGGCTGGCAAAGAACAGAACAAGGGTAGGGGTGGCTAGGAGCTCAGTGGACAAGGTTGTTGGGTCAGTGGAACAAAATCACAGTGCAAACAAAGAACTCATGCCAAAACAGACTGTGCACACCAGGTGTTCGACAGAATGCCAAGTGCACTTAGGCAACTCTTGGAGAGGCCACAATCTCCAGATCAGGGTCTTTTTAGATGCAGGAGATGGTGGTAAGATTAGTTTGGCAAAAACAGATAGTTGATAGTGCAAGAATTTGAGAGAACCAGTTTTGGGCAGAAACTAAAGGCTGACATTGCATGCACCAAAAATATGCCAATGGGTCCAATCTCCTGGACTTAAGAGTTCTGAAGGGAGGGCTACAAGTAGGAAAAAGCTCAGGGTTACTAGAGCAAAGAAAAAATAAGGTTGCAGTACAAATCACCAATTTGGACCAGAATGCAAAAGAGGTTGATCCACTCAAATTTTTCAAAGAACAACACTGGGTTTTGCTTGAAGATGAATTGTATGCATCCACTGACATCTCCAAACACTTGGAAGAATTTTTAAAGAAATATTTAAATGGGTTGCAGTGCAAAAATGCCTACTGGACCAGATTGGAAAAGTTGGTGTAGAGCTCAAAATCTCCAATGGACAGAAGGTATTTTTGCATAAAAGTGATGTGGAAACATCACATGACACCCCCAAATTTTTGTGGAAATTTTTGAATGCATTTGTCAAAAGGTTGCACTGCAAAACAGGCTCCAAATGCAAAAGAAATCATTTTAAAGGAATAAAGCTTTGAGGAAAAATAAATCTTGCAAAAATTTAAATCCACATATGATGAGGAATTGTTTTATAAAAGAGAGTATTCAAGTCCAATAATACTTTTGAAGGTTTTTTCCCCACTAGAGGCAAAAATCCAAAATCACAAAACGTAAAACTTGACAAAAATGGAAAAGTTTTATTTCTTGGCAACATTTTAATAGATAAAACAGGGCCAAAATTTTGGGGTGTCACAAACCACAAATGGTTCAAGCGACAGTTTGATTCAATTCTTCAGAATATAACAATCACGCAAAACACCGTGAAGAAGAACCACCACTACTTCCATGAAGTTTTTGATCGCACCTGGGCTATATTGTCTCACCTCTACGGTGAATAAGATCTCAAGCAGATGGGCTTCAAGTAGGACTTTGACTGGTCTCAGCCACATTCGAAGAAATTCAAGAAGGTTAAAGTTCCTCATTTGGTGGCCAGCTCATATTCTTCATCGTGTGAGACTGATGAACATGAAGACTTGGACGACACTGCGGCAGGCCCTACTTCAACGGTCGACCCCAACAACGCTGGCACTCCTCCATCGACATCATGATGATATCCTTCAGGGGCGTTAATCCTCATTTTTCTTCCCTTTTGGTCATTCGATGACAAAGGGGGAGAAATTTGAGTTAGTCTTCAAGCGGGTTTATATATATGGGTGTTTTTTTTGCTAAGTTGCAACTCTCATTCTTCTAAAGTATTTGTTGGATTGAGTTGTAAACTTAAGTCCTATGGTGGTCTGTTACTTTTGCTCTGTTTTTCTGCATGCTATTTCCTCATATATGTTAATGCACGCATGTTGAATTACATCACTCACCATATTTCATCATGCATTTCAAATTCTTCATATCATATGTCAAATGCGTGATGAATTACAAGATATAGGGGGAGATCTCCAAGATTCTACTCTACAATGTGCATTGCTATTCAAAGCAAATTCCTCACAGGTGCACATCTTCAGGGGGAGTTCTTCTATATCTTGTAATGAAATTCCTCTATATCAGTATCTACACTTCATATGTTCATCCCTGTTGAAAACTTAACCTATATTGTCATCAATCACCAAATAGGGGGAGATTGTAAGTGCATCTAGTGCCCCTTAGTGATTTCGGTGTATTGAAGACTTATAGGTTAAGGGACTAATGTGTTTGTTAGTGTACACAGGTCTACAAGTCTATGAGGAGTTTGATATTCACAGAGAAAGTTGACCCCTAAAAATGAATGTCTTCAACTGAAGACTTTGGCTTTCTGAAGACTTTGAAAGTGAAGAAATTGGTGTGACCGTGAAGACTTGATATTCATGCGAGGAACATGAAGCGTGAAGACCTTTGTTTTCGTAGTTTCATTTTCTCTTTCTTGAGTCATAGGAAACACCATACTGTTAAAGGGGGTCGAGGTAAAACTAAGGAAAAGTTTCCAAGTGATGCTCATCTCAAAATCCTACACCTACCCAATCCTTTCGAGTGAAGCCATTGGAAATCTCATACAATTCAGTCAATTTCTTCAGTGACAGAGACAAAGTTCTTCTGGTCTCTGAGGAATTTTTCCGACTGAGGAGTTAGGAATTAGCCAGTGCAGATTGCCTACAAGTGAGGCACATGATAGCATTGAGGAATTTGATAGATCAAATATCCGACCTTTGCTGTGCTACGCGCCAGCTGTCCCAAAATATCTTCCCACCTAACGGTCATATCAGTGAAGGGCATTTATGTCTTATCATGTCAGGCTGCTCCCTAGGCTATAAATAGCCGCCCCCTACAACCATTACCTGGTTGGCTGCTTCGAGAGAAACTGACAGATGTCAATTGAGAGCATCCCATCCTCCGAGGACTTTGAGAAAATCATCAAGTGAGGAAAACCCAAAGCCAAACACCTACAAACCCAAAGTGATTGAGCATCACTGAAGAGATTGTTCCTGTGTGGAACCGACGCTTGGTACCTTTGAGGACTGTGTATCCTCCAGATGGTTAGGCGTCATGGTCTAGAACATCCAAGAGGAAATTGTGGATCGCAGAGTGACCGAGTCTGTGAAGGTTTGGAAGTCACCTAAAAACTTACCACGAGTGATTGGGCGAGGTCTGTGTGACCTTAGTTCAAGGAGAATACGGTGAGGATTGTGTGTCCGGGACTGTGTCCCCTCAGGTTTAAATACCTAGCCGCTCCAACCAGACGTACGACTGTCACAACAGTTGGAACTGGTCTACCAAATCACTGTCTTCACTGAGCTACTAGTTCTATTTCCTCAACCCTTTCATTTCCTCATTCATATGCTGAAGTACTTGATCGTTACTCTTTGAATACTTTGACTAAAGACTTCTCAATTTCCTCAATCCTATTTCTTCAGGCAGTTTGTTTTCAGCCTGCTTATCCTCTGTTTATGCTACTTGTACTCTATGCTTGTTTTCATTTCATCATGATGACTGTGCTACTGCTCTCTTATGCTTGCATCTGAGTACTTATTCTGCGGCTAGTTGTTCGTGACTTAGGAATTTCCTCACCTTGAAATTCCTCAGTGACGAATTTGCAAAAATTGCCTATTCACACCCTCTAGTCGATATAACACACTTTCAACATTAAGTTGACGTACAACCCTTTCTAAAAAAAGTTTAGGTACAAAACTAGAACATGTCATAATCAAATGTACTGGCGCATTAGTGCTTCACACCCATAGCTCGGATTTAACTAGTATCTGACAAGATTCAGTTGTTACCTCAAATTAGAGCACATCCAAGCAGCTAGCCCTGCCTCTTCTCCCAAAGAAATAGTGGCCTCGCCACGCGATGTAGTAGGCCATGTGCCATCCATCGTTCCGAGCAACATGGGGAAAGTTTGACGTTGACTCCTGTAATGGATGTCATTGACGGACCCTGGCACCAGCGGCGGCGACATGACTTCGATTGATGGATTGACCACTTCTTCCACATGCACGAACACTCGATACAGGTACATACCTAACATAGTCCGCGGCGGCCTTTGTCGGTGTCAAAACCGGCGGATCTCGGGTAGGGGGTCCCGAACTGTGCGTCTAAGGCGGATGGTAACAGGAGGCGGGGGACACAATGTTTACCCAGGTTCGGGCCCTCTTGATGGAGGTAATACCCTACTTCCTGCTTGATTGATCTTGATGATATGAGTATTACAAGAGTTGATCTACCACGAGATCATAGAGGCTAAACCCTAGAAGCTAGCCTATGATTATGATTGTTGTTGTCCTACGGACTAAACCCTACGGTTTATATAGACACCGGAGGGGGCTAGGGTTACATAGAGTCGGTTACAAGGGAGGAGATCTACATATCCGTATTGTCAAGCTTGGCTTCCACGCCAAGGAGAGTCCCATCCGGACACGGGACGAAGTCTTCAATCTTGTATCTTCATAGTCCAACAGTCCGGACAAAGGTTATAGTCCGGCTGTCCGAGGACCCCCTAATCCAGGACTCCCTCAGTAGCCCCTAAACCAGGCTTCAATGACGATGAGTCCGGCGCGCAGATTGTCTTCGACATTGCAAGGCGGGTTCCTCCTCCGAATACTCCATAGAAGATTTTGAACACAAGGATAGTGTCCGGCTCTGCAAAACAAATTCTACATACCACCGTAGAGAGAACAATATTTCTAGAAATCCAATCTGCCGACCGCTTTTCATAATGTGACGTATTGTCGTGGTCTGGTCATGACGAACCGTTTTTCCGAGCCTGCCACTGCACGTGTTGCGAGGCGGTTTTTATTGGCACGTCCTGTCGAAGCAGAGATCGTGTCCCTTTTTTCACGGGATTCTCATCAATATGGGTATAGGTAACCCAATCGTGCCTGTCGATATGACTCCTTGATTTAGGCAAGTCCCAAACGGCCATGCGGAGGACGCTTGATGTTCATCCCCTTTATAAAGAGGCCTAGGCCTGTCTCCTTCCTCTCGCGCTCAATCGAATCCTCCCCCCACCTCGAGTTCCAACACCCAAGGCTCAGGCTAGGCGCTTCGGACCTACAATCATGTCTTGATCCAACCTTCAACGTTGATGGGTGCCCTCCTCCGTCACAGAGGAGGACATCAAGAAGCTAAGAGAAGCTAGGTATTTGACCGGCGAAATCTCGCATAGGCTGCCTGCTCGAGGGCATGTCATTCCCACTCCCGAACCTGGCGAGAATGTCGTATTCGTCTCCCACTTCCTCCGAGGGCTAGGTTTCAGTCTAGATCCCTTTGTCAGAGGGCTTATGTTCTACTACGGGCTCGATTTCCATGATCTGGCTCCGGATTCCATCCTTCACATCTCGTCGTTCATCGTCGTGTGTGAAGCCTTCCTCCGCATTACCCCACACTTTGGCTTATGGCTCAAGACCTTTAATGTGAAGCCGAAGATGATTGAGGGGCGACATGCAGAGTGCGGAGGTGCCGTAATAAGCAAAGGCGCTGATGTTCCATGGCCAAAGGGTTCCTTCCCGGAGGTGTCCAGTTTATCGCAACGGGAGTGGTTTTATATCACAGCTCCCCGGGTTACCAAGTGGGTAGCCGCCCCTGCCTTCCACTCGGGCCCCCCGCCACAACTGGTGTCATGGGTCAACAAGGGGCTGGACTGGGGGCCAGTAAATGATGTGCCGACATTGCAGAGTCGCATCCGAGATCTCCACGAGAGAGATGTCAGCCTTGTTAAGGTGATGCAAGTTATGCTAGTTCGTCGAGCCCTGCCTTGCAAACGTCGACCTCTCCGTATGTGGGAGTTCAACCCGGAAGGACCGCGAACTATTCAGCACTTCTTCGGTGTGACGCTCGAAGATATGTACAGATCGTTCTTCGGATCACAAATAGAGTGTCCGGACACCTTCGAGGATGCGGGTCTGAACTGCAATCGTCCAGACACTCAAGTAAGTAATCCCGTGGCCGAACATGTTGTCTTTTAATTTATCAGAACATCATTCTGAAAAGTCGCCTTTTGACCAGGACTGGATAAAAAAGGCGAAGATGATCAGGTGTCCGGGCCCCCTTCCCGAGGGCTCACCGGATCCTGTACTAGCCAGGATGCTTGAGCTTGCGCCTTATCAAGCGCCATCAGGGGAAGGTAAAGGGAGGAACAAAGAGGCTGAGAGCGAGCCTTACTCACTATTCATCCAAACTGGGGGAATTAGTGCCTCCTCGAAGGAGGATAACCGGGGGGAAGAATCTAAAATTCCCTCTCCCCAGGGAAGGAAGAGGACCGCCTCTGAAGACTTGGAAGTAATGGTCTCCAAGCGAGGGAAGAATCCTTTGTCGGAGGGTCCTCACCAGAGGGCATCCTTACCGCACAGTACCCGCAAGGGGACCAGCCCTCTACCGAGTTGTAAGTAAACGAAAGTTCTTGATAGTAAATATATCCTGCTTCGTTTCCGAGAATGATAACCGAAGCGTGCATCTTGTAGTTCGGATCGTAGCCCTTCTCGACAGAGTTCGTCTTTGGGGGATCTTCTTCCGGAGATGATGGAGAGCGAAACACCTCCCCGTGCCTCCCCGCCTCGTGAAGCGAGCGACCCTGAGGTGTCGTCACGGAGGATTTCTCCTGATCCGCCAAGGCTAGGGGGTAACCCTTCGGCCCCCCGAAGTCCGGGGTATTCGGCTCCTAAGGAGAGCCACAGAAAGAGTCCGGAACCGTCCGGTGTGCGATCAGACGCACCGATGAATCTTCTGGAGCAAGCGGCTGTCTCGGAAACGCATCGTGCTCTGATGGGCACGGTGGTTGAGAGGATTTCATCCGCCAAAAGCGGGTTGCATGAAGCTTTTATGAGTCTGCTGAAAGGCTTTGAGGTACGTGAAGTAGTATATGTTTTTTACGGTACCGCACACGCTAGGTGTGCCCTATGCAGATAGTAGCCCCTGAGACTCTGGTTGCTGTCGAGAATGGCGGCAAACAGAGGATCATAGTCCCAGGTAATAATCAGGCCGCCTTCATGTGCAGGTGGCTGGAGGTCCGGTGGCTAGCCGGACTGGTGAGTTTGCCGAGCTGAAGCAGCAACTTGATGCGGCAGATGCCGACATCGTGCTTGTAAACAAGCGGCTTGACGAGGCACAGGGTATGCGTTTTCTCAGGTGATCAACACATATTAAGAGGAGCATGATGCTAGTATCTTTAATATGTTGTGAATGCAGATGGGGCTGCCGCTGTGGAGACCCTTCGGGCGGAACTTGCCCGAGCCAAGGAACAAGCCAGGAAGAGTGATGCGGCCGCTCTAAATGCGGTCGAAGAGCTGAGAGCCGGACAGGCTGGAGAAGGCCATGGTAGCGGCCAAGGACGCCCGCTCTAAAATCAGAGCGACGAAGGAGGAGCTACGTCAAGCCGGGGATATCGCGGCTGGGAAGCCCTTTTTGTTGTGGACGAAGTTCGGAGATCCTAAGTATGCCCCTCTTGATCAACTATGGAGTTCTGCAGACGCATACGTGGATTTGGCAGCGAGTGCCACTGATGAGGCCGAGTTTTTCAAAGATCAAAAAGATCGTGAAGTGGAAAAGCTGTTCTGGTCACAGTTCAATGTTCCAGTGCATCCGCTGCTGTTGAATGAGCGAATGGCTGAGTGGGCCGAGCTCCATAGGTTGTCCGGGCTTGCCATGAGGTCTGTTGTGGATCATCTTTGGCCGGAAGGGCCAAGGCCGAATAGTTATTTTAGTTTAGTGCAACAGTTCCTTGGTGCTGTGCCGCGCGTCGACGCTATGAAGAGGTCGGCGTGCATAGAGGGTGCGCGGATGGCTCTTGCCCGTGTCAAGACATACTGGGCAGAGATGGAGGCCACCACTATTGCAACCCAGAGTTCGGTCATGGGCCGAGTATCGGCCGAGCACTAGTTTGAAGAAGTCCTTGAAGGCGCTCGTTTAATAGAGGCTCAGTGCTCGAAGAATATTATGTTCTAGTGGCATGTATTCCTATTGTAAGAACAATGTTTATTAAATTATAAAGGCTGTGCTTATACTTTTGCCTGAAAGTATTATGATGCCTCCTGTGCGGCCGTTTATGTATATATGTATATAACCTGAAAGTTTGCAGTCGTCGGCTTCAGCCCCCACGCATATAATGCGGGGGTGTTCGCAAAAAACGCGTATTCACACTTGATCCAACATCTTGGTCCATTAAGGAGGTGATAGCGCAACGAACGAGGCAATCGGACTATATTGCTTTAACACTTTCACTTAGCCATAGGAGTTTGACGATGGGACTACTATATAGCCCCTGGTACCTCTGCGCTCATCCGAATACGGGGCGCGTACATACATGACTGGGAAACGACCCTTCGTTAATGCGGAGGTATCCCGAAGATTCCGCTAAGTCATCGAGTGGTTGACCAGTCTCGCGCTTTATCATGACAGTCAGTTTTCGGCTTTCTCTACTTAGGTGCTCATCCGGATGAACCAGGGCACAATCGCAGTAGTTCTCCTGGTGCCACCTTAGCCGATAGAGCGGAACGTATGGTAGCAAAACACGGGAGCCGTGCAAACCCAACATTTGACCAAAGACATGATTCGGAGCTGATGCATATAAGGCCAAACTCGCGACGCCGAACACTCCCTAAGGTATTCGGTCTTTACAACATATGCCGGGCTGAATAATGCCCTTGATGATGATCCCTGAGTGTCCAGGTACGTGCATCATTCTGACGTGGCGAAATGCCAATAACGTCAGCATCGCTCTCGGTTATATTGAGTATCCGGAGGATGTGAACAACAAAAGATAGTAAAAAAGGTTTACATAGGGTCTTAATCTAAAAAGAAACCTTTGAGCGGGTCCCTGCTGCACGTCTGCGCGTGTGTCTCCGTTGTGCCGTATCCTGGAAGGGTGTAGCACGATTGTCGTCTGTAAAAGAGAAGAACTTAGGTGAAAGTTGTCGTGCGAAAAATTGGTTATTCTCAATAAACCATGAAATTTCAAGATAAGTAAAGTTGAGCCGAACTAGCCCTGTTTACACGCGGGAAGCCCCTGGTACCGCCTATGGGGGTATAATCATCAAACCAAACTCGGGTTTATCTAAGCTGTTGTAGCTAGTAATGCGACAGACTCGTCTAGCCGTGTCCGCGGTCTTGACGGCCGATCATTTATTCTGGTTGGAGGGGCCGTTTAGTGTACGGCTGTTAAAGCCGTCGCACATTCTTCCGCGCGTAAGGAACATTCAATATTTCTGTTAATTGTGATGACGCCACGTGGACCGGGCATCTTGAGCTTGAGGGAAGCGTAATGCGGTACTACATTAAAACGAGCAAAAGCTGCTCTTCCGAGTAGTGCTTGATAGCCACTTCGGAATGGAGCGATGTCGAAGGTTAACTTTTCGCTTCGGAAGTTGTCGGGAGAACCGAATACAACCTCTAGTATTAGAGAGCCCGTGCAGCGGGCCTCTGGGCCTGGTATTACTCCCTTGAAGGTAGTATTACTGTGGCTGATTTTTGTCGGATCTATCCCCATTTTGCGGACTGTGTCCTGATATATCAAATTAAGACTACTACCGCCGTCCATAAGGACTCGTGTGAGATGGTATCCGTTTATTATTGGGTCTAACATCAAGGCAGCCAATCCTTCGTGTCGGATGCTTGTCAGGTGATCCCTGTGATCAAAAGTGATCGGGCAGGCCAACTAGGGGTTGAACTTAGGGGTGACGGGCTCTACGACGCGTGTGTCTTGGAGTGCATGTTTGCTTCTCCTCTTCGTCACGTGGATCATGTTCACTGTTTTGACCTCTGGTGGGAATTTTTCCTGTCCCCCAGTGCTTTGCTGGCGAGGCTCGTCCTCGTCTTCACTTGGTGTCTCCCTCCCCTTGTGTTCGGCGTTTAGCTTACCGGCCTGCTTGAAGACCCAACATTCTCTGTGGGTGTGATTTGCAAGTTTATCGGGGGTGCCATGAATCTGACATAGTTTGTCTAGAATCTTGTTTAGGCTGGACGGTCCATCTCTGCTGCCTTTGAAAGGCTTTTTCCGCTGACCCGGTCGAGAGCCCCTGAATCCGGCGTTTACCGCCGTGTTATCTGGGCTGTCTTCTTTATTTCGACGCTTGCTTTTACTGCGTCGTGGTTTTCCATTGCCATCCCTGACTTCGGATGTGCCTGGGTCGCTGGTGCTACTACGGGCTAGCCAGCTATCTTCGCCCGCGCAAAAGCGGGTCATGAGGCTTGTCAGGGCTGCCATTGTTCTCGGTTTTTCTTGGCCGAGGTGTCTGGCGAGCCATTCGTCTCGGACGCTGTGTTTGAAAGCTGCTAAGGCTTCGGCGTCCGGGCAGTCGACGATTTGGTTCTTCTTAGTGAGAAATCTGTTCCAAAGCTTTCGGGCTGACTCTCCGGGCTGTTGAATTATATGACTTAAATCGTCTGCATCCGGAGGTCGGACATAGGTCCCTTGAAAATTAGCCCGAAAAGCATCCTCAAGCTCCTCCCAACTTCCAATTGAGTTTTCGGGGAGGCTCTTCAGCCAGTGCCGAGCTGGTCCTTTCAGCTTGAGGGGCAAGTACTTGATGGCGTGGAGATCGTCTCCGCGAGCCATATGGATATGGAGGATAAAGTCCTCAATCCAGACCCCAGGGTCTGTGGTTCCATCGTACGCCTCTATGTTCACTGGTTTGAATCCTTCTGGAAATTCGTGGTCCAACACCTCATCGGTGAAACATAGGGGGTGTGCGGCACCCCTGTATTTGGATGTGTCATGGCGTTCTGACGGTTGTAGTGTTCGGTTTTGGTTGTGCGCTGGAGCGCGTTTCCTTGATCCGTAGATGGATCTGGTCGCGCCGGTCTTCTGATGCAAGTCCTCACGTGAATCGTGTGCTGACTTATGTGCGGCCTTGTTAGCCGCTCTATCGCGGCCACAAGGTGGTTGATCCGACCGGTCGGCCGTTTTGTTTTTCGGCTGTGTGGGCTCTAAGGCCTCATCATCAAATTCAGGCAACAGCTTGCGCTTTGGATAGCTCTTTGTGTGGTAACTACCACCATACTTTTCTTCATTGTCGAGCACTTTGTTCCATCTACTGTTGAGCGTATTCTGCGCGGCCTTAAGCCTTTGCTTCTGCTTCTTCAGACTCCTCGCGGTGGCAATAAGCCTTCTGCGGAGGTTCTCTTGTTCCAAGTGCCTTTCCGGGATGATGTGTGCATCCTCGTCCGGACTGTTTTCCTCTCCGGAGGGAGGTTGATGAGCTTTATCCTCGGCGTCGCCGTGTTCGGACAGCGGATCCGTACTATGTTCGCCGTTTGCTGGTTCATCCTGCTCTGCCGCTGGGTCAATGTGGTCGTCGTTTCCTCTGGAGTCGACTGGGGTGTTATTTTCTCTTGCGCTGTTATCGCTGTTTTTGTCGAGGCGGGATTTGGAGCGGCGCCTACGCCGACGCTTTGGTTGCTTCTCGAGGGAGCTATCCTTCGCTGCATCCTTCCGTTCCTCGTCATTGTTTTCTTTGGGTGTATCCACCATGTATATGTCATGTGATGAAGTGGCTGTCCAGCGCCCTGTGGGCGATGGTTCCTGTTCCTCTCCTGCATCGTCGTCCATGCCGTCGATGTCTTCGGAGTCGAAATCGAGCATGTCGGTTAAATCGTCGACAGTGGCTACTAAGTGGGTGGTGGGTGGGTCGCAAATTTCTTCGTCGCCCGCATCCCATTCTAGCCAGACATAATTCGGCCAAGGGTCTCCTGACAGGGAGAGAGACCTTAATGACTTTAGCACATCGCCAAAAGGTGAGTGCTGAAAGATATCCGCGGAGGTAAACTCCATGATCGGCGCCCAATCAGATTCGATGGGCACGGACACAAGCGGCTCGGAGTTCATGGCCGGGGACGAATCCAACGGTTCGGCAACACGGGTCTCGTAGGAGGTGAAGTCAGTATTCGGCGCTATCGCCACTGAGTGTGCGGCCTCCGTGGCGGGGTCCATCCACCCGTCCACAGATGGCGCAATTTGTTCCGGATTGAGGGTCGGAGTAGTTGCAGGTGTGATCTCCCGAACACAGTCCGACGGCAGAGCTAAATCATGCTCGTCGTGATTGTGCAGCGCACATGACATGGGCTCGAATCCGTCGAAGATCAAGTCTCCGCGGATGTCGGTAGTATAGTTCAAGTTTCCAAACCTGACCTGATGGCCAGGGGCGTAGCTATCGATATGCTCCAGATGACCAAGCGAGTTAGCCCACAGTACGAAGCCGCCGAACACGAAGATCTGTCCGGGGAGGAAAACCTCACCCTGGATCGCATCATTGCCGATGATCGAAGGAGCCATCAAGCCTTACGGTGACGGCACAGTGGAACCCTCAATGAAAGCACCAATGTCGGTGTCAAAACCGGGGGATCTCGGGTAGGGGGTCCCGAACTGTGCGTCTAAGGCGGATGGTAACAGGAGGCGGGGGACACAATGTTTACCCAGGTTCAGGCCCTCTCGATGGAGGTAATACCCTACTTCCTGCTTGATTGATCTTGATGATATGAGTATTACAAGAGTTGATCTACCACGAGATCGTAGAGGCTAAACCCTAGAGGCTAGCCTATGGTATGATTGTTGTTGTCCTACGGACTAAACCCTCCGGTTTATATAGACACCAGAGGGGGCTAGGGTTACATAC
The DNA here is from genome assembly GCF_018294505.1 of Triticum aestivum. Taxonomy (NCBI): domain Eukaryota; kingdom Viridiplantae; phylum Streptophyta; class Magnoliopsida; order Poales; family Poaceae; genus Triticum; species Triticum aestivum. The sequence goes on along the minus strand of NC_057808.1, from coordinate 172,504,578 downwards.
AGTCGGTTACAAGGGAGGAGATCTACATATCCGTATTGCCAAGCTTGCCTTCCACGCCAAGGAGAGTCCCATCCGGACACGGGACGAAGTCTTCAATCTTGTATCTTCATAGTCCAACAGTCCGGACAAAGGATATAGTCCGGCTGTCCGAGGACCCCCTAATCCAGGACTCCCTCAGCCTTGGTGGCGACGAATAGTACAACCCCGGTTCCTGCACCGGTGTCTCAACACCAATCACCTTCGGTATGGTGGACCGCTTCTTTATCCATGCCATAACCGTCAGAGCATGTCGAGGGTTGATAAGCTCATTCATGGACTCGCTGTTCCAAGCATCTCGAGGCATGCCGTGGAAGGTAAGCTTTGCTAAAAATTCAAGCTCAGAGGGCACCGAGCCTCATCCTGGGTGCCACCGATCAAAGCTCACGAGCGCGCCATCGTAGAACAAACGCCGGGAAGATTCGAACACACGATTGCAGTCGAAAGTTGTCCGGAACCTGATGAAGAAACCGGTGGCGGATAGACTTCGACGAGCAAGTCACTTATTTGGAAGCCATGTGCAATGCCAAGAGATTTGACAAGGTCGTCCAGTGAGACGGGAGGCCGGTCGTCGTTGATGGTTACCATCAGCACTTTGCCGGCAAATTGATCGTCAAGCGCCGCCATGCCACTGTTGAGCGACAGCACGCAGCACCCGAATGCAGGACGAACCTCATGATCTCCGGCTCAGAGATCCGCGTTGACCGGCGACATGATAGTGCGCTTGAGTACATGGAGTACAGGAGTAGGAATCGAGATTCCAGAGGTGGGGGAGGGGCGGGAGATTGGGGATGAAAAGGTAGCATGAATTTCGAGCACGCGCCAATATGCTCTCGGTGCGCAAGCGCACGAAAACAATGGTGGCGCACACATGTCGGCCTAAGAGTCCTTATTCTTTCTTTTTTTGAGAGCCCTGCCTCTTTTTTAGGAACTTTTTAGAGCCCGACCTGAGAGACCTGTTTGGCATTGCGTTACTACTCGTCCCATATTCAACGACACCTCAGTGGCCCAAACAAGTGTACATCATCGAAAAAACACTGAGCTCAACTTATAACTTGAAAAAAGGAGATATACTCTGAACACTGGAGAATGGTGAGGCCCTCATTTAGCCCACCAGTAGTTCAAGACAATAAACAGCTCGAAATAACGATATATACAACATCCAAACACTGACTAGTGACTACTACTGACATAAACAACAAGACATGATAGTTCATAAGAAGTCTTGCTACACCACCGAAACGCTCCCATCTGCAGCGCTCAGACTCTCATGATCCAGACGAGAACGACATTCTAAATACAGGCAACTATTACATAGTAAGAGTGACATAGATGAGGATGACCAAATGACAAGGATTATGCATAACAAAAGAGAGAAGTACCCATCCAGAGCAAACGGAAAAGAAAACAAGTCATTCAAAGAGGGATGATCCAACACCATCATAATTTGCAGCCCACTTTAGTGACAGTGATACGGAGACACCAGTACTCCACCCATTCGTCGCAACAGCCCAATTACCTATCAACCTAAAGGCTTGAACCACAACACTCCCTGTCGGACTTGAGACATCCAAGGATCAAAGTTAATTCAGATGCCTTTTTCATTCTCACCTTCTTTTGACTGGAGGCTGTATCGTTGACAATCAGGGGGGTTTGCTCCCGAAGTCCTAGGGCTCGTCGTGTAGACACAGTTTTCCATAGCAAACATAGCCTCTCTGCCATCAAGGTCCTTGCCAACGGTGATCTCCTGGTTAATCGGATAATTGAGTCCGAGAAACGGAGAGTGTGAACCAAGGCTGTTTACCTGCCTCCAACTCAAAAATCCCGAAGGCCCCAACAAGCTGGTATCCTGCTCATAGACGTAACAACCACTTTCCGGATACTCACGTATTTCATGCTGCTTGTACACAGTGGGGTTTTTGCAATATAACTTTTCTGGCTCATGTGTGCGAATGATCATTAGTCTTTTGACGTCGTCTGATCGAGCGAGGAACCAGTTGTGCTTCCCTGTTTTTGGCAAAGGTGGTGTGATTACAAAGGGCAGTAACTGTAGGGACACTACATCATCTCAAAAAGGACATGCATTGTTAATGTTAGATCAGCATTGTTAAGAGTGTGAGTAGGATAATGCAAGAAATAACATTTATATGTCCCTGTTGGAACTGGGAGGAAAATACAGGGAAATGTATACTGGGTTCGAAAATATAGAAGTGCCATGCATGGTTACACTCATGTTATCTCGCAATCGATTCTTCACAGGAAACTACCATGTCATGCATGTTATGTAATCATGTTCTGTCCTCACAAACAAAATCTTCAAGGAAACTAACAGACCATGCATTGTTATATACTCATGTTCTATGGGCAAATTTTTTGTGAGGATATTATTCTAGCCATTAATTGCTGAAGGGCGAATATAGGTATGTACACATGGTAAGCATTACAGGATTTCACTACTTCCAAATATAGAGTTCTCCATATGCACATTTACATCCCTAATGTATGGTTAGATGAAACCAACAGTGTGATGCATGTTTCTACATCATGAAAATGAGGAAACTAACATGGCCATTGATACCACTCATATTTAGTAGTATATAGATTACTATAAAATAAGGAGAATATTCATATCTTCCTAACCGTTTAATTATTCAGGGGTACAAATTGGCTGTAATGACATGGTCACAATCGCATGAATTTACTCATTCCAAATATAGCTAATTTACGGCGTCTCTAATACATTGCCATAGTTCTACTCAAATTCTGCTCAAACAGGGATATGCCAATCATCACAAAAATTTCAAATAGTGTCATGGAGTTATCATTAACATCAGACGGAAACAACTTACACGCAGCGTCCCAGCAATACGTGGTGCCATCTACTTTGTCTATCATTTAGATGATGCCATTGTGTTCAATAGCATCACCGAAGTGTGTATTAGCTTTGATGATCCACTGCGAGGTGAGCTGTGTCCAGCTAAAGAAGGCACCAGCGGAAATCTAGGCGAGTCCGCGGTCGAACAAGGCAATTAGCTTGAAGTCTGCATAATTTGCATCTCGTGTGGGCACTTGGTAGATTACAGTCTTCTGCGAAACATGGTGCATCCAACTGACTTTGTAATCTAGATGACTTGGACCGTGACGGTAAAACCCTATATAATCCAACGTAGGAAAGATAATCTCATGGGAGGTGTGGAAGTTCATGAGGACTAACTTTTTCCGGTCTTGTCTAATGGCAGCCATCCAGTGGGAGTTCATGCCGACCCAGTACATACCTGCCAAGAAGTTTCGGGCGATGGTGAACAGATCGAAGTCGAGGGAAATGATGTATGGCGACCCACTACATACCTGCAAAGAAGTTTCGGCTAATGGAGATCGGATTGAAGTCGAGGGGCATCATGTACGCCTCCGTATCATGGTGAGCAAATCTCGCAGGACCAGATAACAGCAAGCAGGGTGTCTTGAAAAGCTTAGGCCTCGCTTCAACGATGGTCGTGTGCATGTCCCTCGAGCATGCAGCCAGCCGCAAGGCGCTCAACATATCCATACATGAACAACAGAGGTCGAGGATGTCACTGGGGAGATTGTTCCAATCGCGGCCCATATGGATGCTGCGCGGTTCACGTTTGGCCATGGAGGAGTTTGGAAGGTGGGGTATTAGGGGGCTTGATTTACGGGGGAGAAGGCTCTCGGTGCTGAAGCGGCTAGCGAGGGAATAGTGGTACTGGGGGAGGCGAGCGAGGTGAGGGTACACGAGGGCACAGTGAGATGATGAAGAGTGACCTCAGGATCTCTGGCGAGACGGAGATGGAGATGGAGTGGTGCTAGGGATAGGGAGATGAGGCGAGGCATGCTATACAGCGGCGGTGACAGTGACTACACAGTGCACAAGGTGAGGCTGAGTTTGTTAACCCGAACACGCCACCTAGACTGGTGTCACCTCGGGCGCAGGGTCTTGTCACTTCACTATGAGGACCGAGTGAATAATATTTTGACCATCAAGTGTACCACAGTTGTACTACTACTAGTAGGAACATATAGAGTAGTACTGTATAGCGGAAATAGGTCTCCCATGCTACCATGCCTCTGGGTTCACTTCATCCTATAGGTATCATCCATATTGCGAGCAGAACCAAATTCTCGTGCATGCGGAAGCGCGAAGAAGTTTTTTTTCTTTTTTGAGGATAACCGCATATTCCTTAACCAGAGAATGTTGTGTCTCCCACGCACATGCCAATATCCATCCGAACCAGCTACAACACATTTTTATATCTCTTTGCATAGGTCCCACCTGTCAGGAGGGGTGCAGAAATAAAAAGGAATCATAAAATGTCTCGCCACGGTGATTTGAAAGAGTGACCTCAACTAGCCAGTGGCACATGTAGCGCTAGAAGGATGGGCACGTACACGGACAGGTACCACTCCTCGGTCTACCCGCATAGCCTTTTCTTTTAGTCTACCTAGCCGTCTAATCAACTGCCTGCAGGCCACTTCTCCCATTTACTTCTCAATCGGGAACCAATTTTCCTCGGCTTCTTCACCGCTCCTTCATCTTCATTTGCATCCAAACCCCACTGCATTCACATTGTTTTAACCTCTTCACATACTCCTGGAGTAATTCTGAAGCCCCTTTAAATAATCATCTTCTTCAGTTAGACTAGCCATCTAATCCTAATTCTCCAAACCATAGCCGTCCAGTCCAGCGGTTCCAAATGGCGAAAGAGATCGAGATGCAGGTTTTTAGCATCCAACATGTCCTCGTCAAAGGCTCGTTGAGCATAGCTGCCACTGTCACCGACCACCCAAGGGTTGTTCGGAAGTGGATCAACGATGTATCCAACCCCCTCCAGAAGGTGGAGATGAAGGTCATCGGTCTCGACGCAGAGTACACGGAGCGTGCTACTAGGAAGATCCAACTGAGACGTCTCCAACGTATCTATAATTTTTGATTGTTCCATGCTATTATATTATCCATCTAGGATGTTTTATATGCATTTATATGATTTTCAGGACTAACCTATTAACCTAGAGCCCAGTGCCAGTTTATGTTTTTCCTTGTTTTGAGTTTTACAGAAAAGGAATACCAAACGAAGTCCAATTGACGTGCCAATTTTTGATGATTTTTTATGGACCAAAAGAAGCCCCCGGAGTAAAAGAGTTGGCCCAGAAGAGTCCCGAGCCGTCGACGAGGGTGGGCGCGCGCCTCGCTATCTCGTGGAAGATTCGGAGATCCCCCTGACGTGGGACGTACGCCAAAAATTCCTATAAATATAGAAACCTCCAAAAAATAACCTAGATCGGGAGTTCCACCGCTGCAAGACTCTATAGCCACCAAAAACCAATCGGGACCCTGTTCCGACACCCTGCCGGAGGGGGGGATCCCTCATCGGTGGCCATCTTCATCATCCTGGCGCTCTCCATGACGAGGAGGGAGTAGTTCACCCTCGGGGCTGAGGGTATGTACCAGTAGCTATGTGTTTGATCTCTCTCTCTCTCTCTCGTGTTCTTGATTTGGCACGATCTTGATGTATCATGAGCTTTGCTACTATAGTTGGATCTTATGATGTTTCTCCCCCTCTCCTCTCTTGTAATGGATTGAGTTTTCCCTTCGAAGTTATCTTATCGGATTGAGTCTTTAAGAATTTGAGAACACTTGATGTATGTGTTGCGTGGGATACCCGTGGTGACAATGGGTATTCTATTGATTCACTTGATGTATGTTTTGGTGATCAACTCGCGGGTTCCGTGACCTTGGGAATCTATGCATAGGGGTTGACACACATTTTTGTCTTCACACTCCGGTAGAAACTTTGGGGTACTCTTTGAAGTTCTTTGTGTTGGTTGAATAGATGAATCTGAGATTGTGTGATGCATATTGTATAATCATACCCGCAGATACTTGAGGTGACATTGGAGTATCTAGGTGACATTAGGGTTCTGGTTGATTTGTGTCTTAAGGAGTTATTCTAGTTGAAACTCTAGGATAGATCGAACGGAAAGAATAACTTCGTGTTATTTTACTACGGACTCTTGAATAGATCGATCAGAAAGAATAACTTTGAGGTGATTTCGTACCCTACAATAATCTCTTCGTTTGTTCTCCGCTATTAGTGACTTTGGAGTGACTCTTTGTTGCATGTTGAGGGATAGTTATATGATCCAATTATGATATTATTGTTGCGAGAGCTCGCACTAGTGAAAGTATGAACCCTAGGCCTTGTTTCAATGCATTGCAATACCGTTTGTGCTCACTTTTATCATTAGTTACCTTGGTTGGTTGGGGAAACAAGTGAATCTTTGTTATTTGGTTGTAGGGTTGTTTGAGAGAGACCATCTTCATCCTACGCCTCCCACGGATTGATAAACCTTAGGTCATCCACTTGAGGGAAATTTTCTACTGTCCTAGAAACCTCTGCACTTGGAGGCCCAACAACGTCTACAAGAAGAAGGTTGTGTAGTAGACATCAAGCAATTTCTGGCACCGTTGCCGGGGAGGTGAGTGCTTGAAGGTATATCTTTAGATCTTGCAATCGAATCTTTTTGTTTCTTGTTTTATCACTAGTTTAGTCTATAAAAGAAAATTACAAAAAAATGGAATTGAGGGTGCCTCATATGCTTCATCTTTTTAATATCTTTCATGAAAATAAGGATTCCGATAATTGTGCGAAAATGTTAGAAGAAGAATGCATTAAAATGTTTGGCACTAAATCTTGGAATGATGAGCATGATTGCAATGTTGTTAGTACGAACTCTTTGAATATCCATAGTACTAATGATGATTGCACTAGTCATGATGAAAATGTCTCTTATAAGCATGTCAATTTCTATGGAGTGCATATAGTTTGCAAGTACACACCAAATAGGGAAGATAGATTTTGCAAGAGGCATAAGTATTTAGAAACTAAATGGTTGCAAGAAAGGCTAGATGTTTGTGCTAAAAATTTAAATTTTCGTAGTCATCCTTGTGAACTTTGCAATGAACATGGTCATTTAAATATCCAATGCAAATTGTTTCATGATCGTATCGTGTCCAAATATTGTGATGACTTGATTTCCCTTGCACATCAGAATGTACTTAGTTTGCTTGTGGGTTATGAAAAAATGAAATGTATAACTAGGGATATGCCAGAATTTGTCCTTGATAAAGTTCTTGATTTTGATCTAGAGGAAATTTATATGTATTGTGCGGTGAATTGCATTGAAAATCCTTATATTGCCAATTTCATAAAGACAAAAAAACAAATAGAAGATGAAGAGAATACTAATGAAAGGGCAGAGATTTCCCAATATCCTCCTATTCTTTCTTATGATGAATCAGGTAACGAGAAGGAGCTTTCTATTCAACCAATCTCATTAATAAGGAGGTCCAAAAAGAGGATTAAACCCACACATGATGTGAAGAATAAAAAGAAAAGACGGAGAAGCAAAGGTAAAATGGTATCCCTCCCAAATGATGTTGCTCCTATTATTCATTGTGATGATGATAATTGCTATACTGTTGGTGCTATCCACAGTATTAATGATGAGAGTGATTATGCTTATGATATGAAAAGGCCCAAGCTTGGGGATGCCATGTTTGATGAGAATGACAAGTTTGAGAATTTATTTGATGCAATTAATGATTGTCCCAAGATTGGGGATGCTATGTTTTATGAAGATGATATGCTTAACCTCCCAAGTTTTGGTATGCAAATTTATTATGATGATAGCATGCCTCCTATTTATGATGGTTATATTGATGAAAGTGGGTTTGGAAGAGTGTCAAAATTAGGAAGTAATGATCCCACTATTTTGGAGGGTGTTGAATCTTATTGTGACAATTATGAAAGTGGATTTGGAGAGGTCATGACTTTATTTAGTAATTATTGCACTATCTTGGAAGAGGTTTCAATCGATTATGATGAGAACAAAGTTGCTACTTATGATGATTATTGCGATGACACTTATGCTATAAAAAGTAGTGATGATTATATTAAAACTTGTCATGATTATGATTACCCTTTTTCTAAACATTACTCTTTTAATGTGGAAACAATTTATAGTATTCGAGTTTCTTATGATACTCCCACTATTCCGAATGAGAAGAATTTTTCTTATGTGGAGAGTTGTAAATTTTCTATGCTTGTAGATCATGAAAAGAATGCCTTATGTGATGTTTATATTGTTTAATTCATTCATGATGCCACTGAAAGTTATTATGAGGGAGGAACATATTCTTGTAGGAATTGCAATAATATCATGTTTCCTCTCTATGTGCTTAAAGTTTTGAAGTTATGCTTGTTTTGCCTTCCTATGCTAGTTGATTATTGTTCCCATAAGCTGCTTGCTCACAAAATCCCTATGCATAGGAAGTGGGTTAGACTTAAATGTTCTACTCATATTCCTCATGATGCTCTCTTTATGTTTCAATTCTTATCTTTTATGTGAGCATCATTGAAATCATCATGCCTAGCTAGGGGCGTTAAACGTTAGCGCTTGTTGGGAGGCAACCCAATTTTATTTTTGTTCTTTGCTTTTTGCTCCTGTTTAGTCATAAATAATTCATCTAGCCTCTGTTTAGATGTTGTTTTATGTTTTAATTAGTGTTTGTGCCAAGTAGAACCTTTGGGAAGACTTGGGTGAAGTCTTTTCGATCTTGCTGTAAAAAACAGAAACTTTTGCGCTCACGAGATTAGCTGCCAGTTTTTACTGGAGAGTGCTTTTAGGTTGATTCTATTTTCAGAAGATTAATAGACAAATTCCACAGCTCCGCCAATTTATTTCAGAATTTTTGGAGTTACAGAAATATTCGAATGATACAGATTACTACAGACTGTTCTGTTTTTGACAGATTCGGTTTTCTATGTGTTGTTTGCTTATTTTGATGAATCTATGAGTAGTATCGGAGGGTATGAACCATAGAGAAGTTGTAATACAGTAGATATTACACCAATATGAATTTATAATGAGTTCAAAACAGTACCTGAGTGGTGATTTATTTTCTTTTACTAACGGAGCTTACGAGTTTTCTGTTGAGTTTTGTGTTGTGAAGTTTTCAAGTTTTGGGTAAAGATTCGATGGACTATGGAATAAGGAGTGGGAAGAGACTAAGCTTGGGGATGCCCAAGGCACCCCAAGGTAATATTCAAGGACAACCAAGAGCCTAAGCTTGGGGATGCCCCGGAAGGCATCCCCTCTTTCGTCTTCGTTCATCGGTAACTTTACTTGGAGCTATAATTTTATTCACCACATGATATGTGTTTTGCTTGGAGCGTCATTTTCTTTTGTTTTGCTTGCTGTTTGAATAAAATACCAAGATCTGAAATTCTTAAATGTTAGAGAGTCTTCACATAGTTACATAATTATTCAACTACTCATATATCTTCACTTATATCTTTTTAGAGCACGGTGGTAGTTTTATTTTATAGAAATTATTGATCTCTCATGCTTCACTTATATTATTTTGAGAGTCTTTTAGAACAGCATGGTAATTTGCTTTGGTTATAAAATTAGTCCTAATATGATAGGCATCCAAGAAGGGTATAATAAAAACTTTCATATAGAGTGCATTAAATACTTTGATAAGTTTGATACTTGATAGTTGTTTTGAGATATAAAGGTGGTAATGTTAGAGTCATGCTAGTTGGGTAATTGTGGAATTGAGAAATACTTGTGTTGAGGATTGCAAGTCTCGTAGCATGCACGTATGGTAAACGTTGTGTGACAAATTTGAAGCATGGGGTGTTCTTTGATTGCTTTCCTTATGAGTGGTGGTCGGGGACGTGCGATGGTCTTTTCCTACCAATCTATCCCCCTAGGGGCATGCGTAGTAGTACTTTGCTTCGAGGGCTAATAAACTTTTGCAATAAGTATATGAGTTCTTTATGACTAATGTGAGTCCATGGATTATACGCACTCTTACCTTTTCGCAATTTGCTAGCCTCTACGGTACCGTGCATTACCCTTTCTCACCTCGAGAGTTGGTGCAAACTTCGCCGGTGCATCCAAAGCCCGTGATATGATACGCTCTATCACACATAAGCCTCCTTATATCTTCCTCAAAACAGCCACCATACCTACCTATTATGGCATTTCCATAGCCATTCCGAGATATATTGCCATGCAACTTTCCACCGTTCCGTTTATTATGACATGCTTCATCATTGTCACATTGCCTTGCATGATCATGTAGTTGACATCGTATTTGTGGCAAGGCCACCATTCATAATTTTTCATACATGTCACTCTTGATTCGTTGCCCATCTCGGTACACCGCCGGAGGCACTCATATAGAGTCATATTTTGTTCTAGTATCGAGTTGTAATCCTTGAGTTGTAAATAAATAGAAGTGTGATGATCGTCATTATTAGAGCATTGTTCCGTGTGAGGAAAAAAAAAGAGAAATGCCAAAAAAAAGAGAAGGCCCCCAAAAAGGGAGAAATGCCAAAAAAAAGAGAAGGCCCAAAAATAAGAGAGAAAAAGAGAGAAGGGGCAATATTACTATCCTTTTTCCACACTTGTGCTTCAAAGTAGCACCATGATCTTCATGATAGAGAGTCTCTTATTTTGTCACTTTCATATACTAGTGGGAATTTTTCATTATAGAACTTGGCTTGTATATTCCAACGATGGGCTTCCTCAAAATGCCCTAGGTCTTTGTGAGCAAGCAATTTGGATGCACACCCACTTAGTTTCTTTTGTTGAGCTTTCATACATTTATAGCTCTAGTGCATCCGTTACATGGCAATCCCTACTCCTCGCATTGACATCAATTGATGGGCATCTCCATAGCCCGTTGATTAGCTGCGTTGATGTGAGACTTTCTTTTTTTTTCTTCTCCACACAACTCCATCATCATATTCCGTTCCACCTATAGTGCTATGTCCCTGGCTCGCGCTCATGTATTGCATGAAAGTTGAAAAAGTTTGAGAATACTAAAGTATGAAACAATTGCTTGGCTTGTCATCGGGGTTGTGCATGATTTGAGCATTTTGTGTGACGAAGATGGAGCATAGCCAAACTATATGATTTTGTAGGGATGAACTTTCTTTGGCCATGTTATTTTGAGAAGACATAATTGCTTGGTTAGTATGCTTGAAGTATTATTGTTTTTATGTCAATATTAAACTTTTGTGTTGAATCTTTCGGATCTGAACATTCATGCCACAATAAGGAAAATTACATTGAAAATTATGTTAGGTAGCATTCCACATCAAAAATTCTGTTTTTATCATTTACCTACTCGAGGACGAGCAGGAATTAAGCTTGGGGATGCTTGATACGTCTCCAACGTATCTATAATTTTTTATTGTTCCATGCTATTATATTATCCATCTAGGATGTTTTATATGCATTTATATGCTATTTTATATGATTTTTGGGACTAACCTATTAACCTAGAGCCCAGTGCTAGTTTCTGTTTTTTCCTTGTTTTGAGTTTTACAGAAAAGGAATACCAAACGGAGTCCAATTGACATGCCAATTTTTGATGATTTTTTATGGACCAAAAGAAGCCCCCGGAGTAAAAGAGTTGGGCCAGAAGAGTCCGAGCCGTCCACGAGGGTGGGGGCGCGCCCTACCCCCCTGGGCGTGTCCCCTATCTTTTGGACGACTCGGAGACTCCCCTGACGTGAGACCTATACCAAAAATTCCTATAAATACAGAAACCTCCAGAAAATAACCTAGATTGGGAGTTCCGCCGCCACAAGCCTCTGTAGCCACCAAAAACCAATCGGGACCCTGTTCAGGCACCCTGCCGGAGGGGGGATCCCTCACCGGTGGCCATATTCATCATCCCGGCGCTCTCCATGACGAGGAGGGAGTAGTTCACCCTCGGGGCTGAGGGTATGTACCAGTAGCTATGTGTTTAATCTCTCTCTCTCTCTCTCGTGTTCTTGATTTGGCACGATCTTGATGTATCACGAGCTTTGCTATTATAGTTGGATCTTATGATGTTTCTCCCCCTCTACTCTCTTGTAATGGATTGAGTTTTCCCTTCGAAGTTATCTTATTGGATCGAGTCTTTAAGGATTTGAGAACACTTAATGTATGTCTTGTGTTGGATACCCGTCGTGACAATGGGGTATTCTATTGATTCACTTGATGTATGTTTTGGTGATCAACTTGCGGGTTCCGTGACCTTGGGAATGTATGCATAGGGGTTGGCACACGTTTTTGTCTTGACTCTCCGGTATAAACTTTGGGGTACTCTTTGAAGTTCTTTGTGTTGGTTGAATAGATGAATCTGAGATTGTGTGATGCATATCGTATAATCATACCCGTGGATACTTGAGGTGACATTGGAGTATCAAGGTGACATTAGGGTTTTGGTTGATTTGTGTCTTAAGGTGTTATTCTAGTACGAACTCCAGGATAGATCGAACGGAAAGAATAGCTTCGTGTTATTTTACTACGGACTCTTGAATAGATCGATCAGAAAGAATAACTTTGAGGTGGTTTCATACCCTATAATAATCTCTTCGTTTGTTCTCTGCTATTAGTGACTTTGGAGTGACTCTTTGTTGCATGTTGAGGGATAGTTATATGATCCAATTATGTTATTATTGTTGAGAGAACTTGCACTAGTGAAAGTATGAACCCTAGGCCTTGTTTCAACGCATTGCAATACCGTTTGTGCTCACTTTTATCATTAGTTACCTTGCTGTTTTTATATTTTCACATTACAAAAACCTATATCTACCATCCATATTGCACTTCTATCACCATCTCTTCGCCGAACTAGTGCACCTATACAATTTACCATTGTATTAGGTGTGTTGGGGACACAAGAGACTCTTTGTTGTTTGGTTGCAGGGTTGTTTGAGAGAGACCATCTTCATCCTACGCCTCCCACGGATTGAAAAACCTTCGGTCATCCACTTGAGGGAAATTTGCTACTGTCCTACAAACCTCTGCACTTGGAGGCCCAACAACGTCTACAAGAAGAAGGTTGTGTAGTAGACATCACCAACGCGCCGCCGTCGTTCAGTTGTGCCTCGAAGATGATATTTTGCTGTACCACATCATACACGCGCCCTCCATAATAGGTGAGCTCCATGATTTCTTGTCTCGGGAGGACATATACTTCTGTGGGCCTGCCATCGTAGGGGACAAACAGAAGTTGGTGCCATACAACCTTGATTTGAAAAGCATCGCTGACGTACAAACCAAAAAAAATCATGTAGAAGATTGTGATAAACCAACACCATCCCGATTCAACGTAGGAAATTTTGTGCTCGGAACAAATCTTTAGAAGGGTGATGAGACGCTGGCATTAAGGTCGTCTGGATGGGAGAATTATCTCTTGACGCACGAGCAGATAAAATATGCTGCCCTCGATGCCCGTGTGAGTTTCGAGATAGCTACAAGGTCCATAGAGCTTGTTGCGAAGCCGTCTCCCACAGAAAATGAGAAGAAGAAGAAGAAGAAGAGCGTAGGTCTGCTTGACTATAAGGAACTATTTATCCGCCTAGCTTTCTCTACTACTCCTTCCAGTGATCGGTATGCAATGCATGTGTCCGTAGACATGACGGCTTGTCCATGGAAGTTCAACTATGGCGATGTAACATCCCAATTTTTCAAATTTGGATGTTATACATAGGTCATCATATGCATATCGTATTTTCATTTGCATTTGGTTGTGATCCTAGAAACCTTAAGAAACTCAACGAGCCAAGGAGAGAGTTGGAGATTTCACAAATTTTCATATTTGAATTTATTCAAATTTGAAAAAAAGATCAATTTGGTTTTAATAATTTTCTCTCCAATTATCTCCAATAACAAAAATAAAAGAGATAAGATAAAATGACTTCTTCAAACGGAGGAGAAATATTGGAGAAGAAATTTAGAATCAAATTATTTTTATTTGCATCTTATTTGCTATTTTCTTTGAATTAGAAAAATATGCATTTTTTAAAATTGCATTCTTAGTCTAGAAAAATGTTCATCTTGTTCTAAATATTAGGTATGGACGGTGAAAATTGTTTCTGGAATTTTTTTATATTTTATTAGGATTTTATTCGCGGCGGAATTTATTTTTAAAAAAAATCTTTCATGGGCCGGCCCAGTTGAGCCGGGCCTTGGCCCAACTAGCGCCGCCGCCTTCACTCGCCGTCCCGCCGCCGGACTCTAGGAGGAGTCCGAGCCGGACTCCGCCGCCGCCGTTGCCCCTCGCGCAAGCCGGCCACCCCCCTTTAAATACCCGAGCCTCGGCCCCCTCCTCCTCATCACCGTCGCCGCCTCCCGCAGCAGCAGCAGCAGCTACAGCCGACGCCGCTCGCCGCAGCCGCCACCTGCGCCGCGCCGCCGCCGCACCGCCTCCCGCCGCTACCGCGCCGCCCCCACCGCCCCGCTGCCGTGCCGCGCCGCCTCGCCGTCGCCTCACCGGAGCAAAAACTGCCGCCGCCGGTCTTTTTCCCCGAACCGGTATAAACTGCAAAAACTCGCCCCGGCCTTTTTTCGGTTTCGCGTATTAGATCGCTTTTATTTATTTAGTACGCTACTTAGCTAACGTTCACCCGCTAGTCTCTGTTAGTGAACAAGTTCGTTCGTTAGTCTCTGTTTACGAACGTTCGTTCGTTAGGTTTTTCTTTTTAATTTGATTTTCGGCCAGGGACCTATCCGCGAATACTTTTCTTACTGATTAGTCCCTTATTTTCAAACCCTCGTTACTTTTTGCTCGTTTATCCAAATCCAATGAAACCAAAGCCTAAATCTTTGTTTTGTTCCCCTCTTTCCAGATAATCAACTTGAATATGGTTTTGACAATTTAAAATTTTGGTTTCATGCAGATTTGAATTCGAACTTCTTTTGATCGTAGTTTGTGTTTCGTAGCTCTGATTCGATTGATTCTTTTTGCAATTTGAAGCTCTTCAGTTGAAATTTCAGTTTAGATCTTTTGTTTTGACTTTTACCTTTGCACATTATTCTTGAGTGCTTATGTATGCTATTGTTTGTTCACGATAGAGTTTCCGGAGTGCGAGGCTTGCTACTACGAATCTCTAGGGTTTTGCAATCGTCGGCAAGGCAAGTAACACTTTGATCATATCCCTTTATTACCCAGTTTTTATGCATTAGTTTCAACCCTCAAACATTGCATGAGTAGGATTGATAACATGTGGGTTTTGGGAAGTAGCTGATGAGGTAGACCCTATTGTCTTATATCAAACCCTAGGGAGTTACTACGTTATGCTTATACTGCTATGCTATGCTCGTAGACGTGGTTTGGTTTGAGTGATTCATGACAGATGTGAGTATTATTATGATTTAAGGGTTAATTTAAGGTGGCTACTTTAATACACATCTGGGTGGATTGTTTGTGGGCACCTGGGGAATCCAGTGTTGTCCAAGGAGATCCCGGGGAACCCGTGTGATCATCCTATGGTTTGCCACCCAGGCTCAAAGGGATCATAAGATTATTCATGCTAGAAACTTCCGTGTGCAGCCACAAGCTATTATGAGCTCTGGCATAGTTGAGTATGTTGTGCGGATGTAGGGGATGTAGGTTGTACGGTCTACCCGGCGAAAGAGTTAATGCTTCTGAAAGACTGTGTCTCGGTCATCCGTTTGTCAAACATCATGTAGTGCGAGAAATACAACAGAGGAGATCGAGTCTTGTGGGGGAAAGTGCGCAAACCTCTGAGAGTGTACAATCTAATCATGGTTAGCCGTGTCCCCGGTTATGGACATCTTGAGTATCTGGTACTTGAATTATTGATTTGATCTCATCACACTACTTAATAAATTTTGTTGGGTTGTTAATTATTATTTTAGCATTGAGATGGGGTTACCATTCTCAATATTATCAACAAACTTTGTAGATAAATAAAATATATTCCTTTGTTGTAGGGAAAAACTAGCTTTATGCAAATGATAACCATAGAGCCTCCACCAGCCATATATGCATGTAGTGATAGTTGTTATCTCTATAGTGTTATTTTTCCAGCATATTCCATGTGCTGACCTACACAGGCTGCAACGTATTATGTTGTAGAGTTTTCAGACGAAGATTAAGGTGCGCTAGGCCGTTGTCGTGCACTCAGCTTTGCCATCGGATTTGATGGACTCATTTATCTTCGATGTTTCCGCAGTTATCTTTTAGATGGCCTTAAGCCATAATATTGTAATAAGTTCTTTTTGAGACACTCGATGTAATAAGTGTGTGATTGAACTCTGTTATAAATCCTCAAGTACTGTGCGTGTCAGCATTACCGATCCAGGGATGACACTTATGCACAAAGATTTGGCCGTCTGAGGTCCGATCGCTACAAGATGGTATCAGATCCAGGTTGACTGTGGGATGCGACCACTAGGATAAGCCACAGGATACTCTTCTCTGCTCATTTCTGACTCTTCTCCATTTTTACTCTATAATGGCAGACCCAAGGAACAAGTTCACTCAACCTGATGAGGACACCCCGTTTGGATGACACTTGAAGGAAGTCACTAAGTACGTGAGCATCGAAATACCAAGTTTCACCGGGACCTACACCGCCACTCCACCTGAAGAAGAGCACTGGATAATTCGAGTTCATGTTCCAGGAAGGACATTCGCACCAGTTACTGAGCCCATAGAGTTTTCCTTTGATGCACCAACCTGGAGTCTAGGAAAGAGCATGGCCGCCCACATCGCCATGGGAAGCATCGGCGAGGTCTTCAACAAGGATCTTAGGGACACCATCTACCAGATATGTGGACGTCGAGATGAGCAAAGGGAGATGATTAGAACCAGGAGGGATAAATCCATTGCAGCCTACATCCAAGAGTTAAATAAGCACATTAGTCGACAGGAGAACCAGATGTGCGCTAGCATGATAGACATGAAGAAGGAGATGGCCAGGAACATGGAGCTAGAAGAAGAACTCAAGTCTACACGCGATGGCTATAAAGAAATTGCCGTACTACTGGAGTAGAATGAAGACCTGAAGAAGAAGCTAGGAATATTCATGGGAGATCCCGCACTTGAGGACGACAATCATCCTGAAGACTACATCATAATCGATGACACCGACTCCGACCCCGACAACAATAATGAAGATACTGATGATGATTATGAAGACGAAGCTGGAGCAGATATCATGGAGTCTTCCACCGATCAAAATTTCTAGTCGACCACCATATTATCAGTATTCCCCCATGTATATAGTAATAGTCCGAGTATTTTGTAATGGTAGTTTAGATCGATTGTATGATCTTGTTTGAATTGAGTGAAGTGAAATGATTGTGTTTGTCTCATGTGCATATGGGTGGTGATCTCTCTTTAGACCTCGCTCTATTCTGTTCTCAACCCTCTAAACCAATCAGATGCCTCCGAGACGTGACCCCAGATTTGCCTTCTCGCCGGAGCTCACTTAGTTGATCCAATAGCAGAATGCCTTGATGCAGTTACTAGTCCAGAACCAAGGCAACAACAACAACAACAACCCACCGCCACAACCTCCAATTGACAACTTAGCCCGTTTTTTGAGGTTGAACCCGCCGGTGTTCTCTAGTAGCACCGAGCTGATTGTTGCTGATGACTGGCTCCGCGGGATTGGAAGGGAGTTGATCACCATAGGTTGCACAGATGCTGAGAAGGTGCGCTTTGCCGCACACCAACTAGATGGACCCGCAGCCTCATGGTGGGAGAACTACACCACCACTTTCCCCGTGGCCAATGTCATTTGGGATCAGTTTCAGCAAGCATTCCGCACTGCACATGTCTCAGCTGGAGATGTGAGTATGAAGAAGCATGAGTTCGTAACATATGCCAGGGGAATCATACTGTGGGGAAGTACGTGGATGAGTTCAGCAAGTTAGCACGCTACGCCCCAGATGATGTGGCCACAGATGCCGCAAAGCAGGAGAAGTTTATGGAAGGGCTGAATGATGAGCTGAGTATGCAGCTAATGGTGGCAACATTCGCCAACTACCAGGAGTTAGTAGACATGGCTCTTATGATTGAAGGCAAGCAACAGCAGATAGAGAGCCGCAAAAGGAAATATGGACAAGGGAAGTGCAACACTGGAGCTCAACAGAAGCCTCGTTTTACCCCGAACTCAGGAGGACATACCCACCATAACCATGGAGGCTATACTCACAATGGAGGAAGCTCACACAACCATAGTGACCCCAAGAATGGAAGTGAGAATGGAAACAACACCAATCAGAACCGTACCAGCCCAACAACACCCGCCAAGAAGGATCTTAGTCACGTTACCTGTTACAAGTGCGGGAAGACTGGACACTATGCCAATGATTGTTCTGAGTTGAAGAATGGTAATGGAAATGGAAGCTCTAGAAAGAAGCCCAATCCCTTCACCAGAGGTCAGGTGAACCAGATCAACGTGGAGGAACTTGAAGAGCAGCCTGACGCAGTGATCGGTAAGTTTTTGATTAAGTCATTTACCGCTCTCGTTCTTTTTGACACTGGTGCATCGCATTCATACATCTCAAGGGGATTTGTGGACAAGTTTAAATTGCCAACCCTAACCCTTAGGTCAACCATGTTAGTAAGCTCGCCAGGAGTGGAGTATATAGCTAATCGATGGTGTGATTGGTTACCTTTAACCATTGGTAGCCATGTTTTTCCCTTGGACCTCATAATTTTGGAGTCACAAGGATTGGATATAATACTAGGCATGGATTGTCTATCGAAGTATGGAGGAAACATCAATTGTGCTAGTAAGTCGATATTTCTCACCACCCCTGAGGGAAAAAGGATCAAGTATGTGTCACGACATGCGCCCAAGAGGACCCAAGTAAATTCCCTCTCAGGAGTTGTTCAGGAGGAAGTGCCAGTTGTGAAGGATTATCCTGATGTATTTCCAGAGGAATTTCTAGGCATGGCACCAGATCGGGATATAGAGTTTTTGATAGAGCTGTTGTCAGGCACCGTACCAATATTGAAGAGACCTTATCGCATGCCCGCCAATGATCTGGAGAAAATCAAGAAGCAGATTAAGGAGTTATTGGAGAAAGGTTATATTCGACCAAGTTCATCACCGTGGGGAGCCCCAGTGCTCTTAGTTGAGAAGAAGGATGGATCTTTGAGAATGGTTGTTGATTATCGTGCATTGAATCAGGCGACGATCAAGAACAAGTACCCCCTACCGATGGTCAATGATTTGTTTGACCAGCTGCAGGGAGCTAAAGTATTCTCCAAGATCGATCTTCGATCGGGATAACACCAGCTGAAGATCCAAGAACAGGATATACCTAAGAAGGTTTTACCACAAGGTACGGGCTATATGAGTACACGGTCATGTATTTTGGATTGACTAACGCCCCTGCCTATTTTATGAGTATGATGAATAAGGTGTTCATGGAGTTCTTGGATAAGTTTGTTGTGGTGTTCATTGACGACATACTGGTGTACTCGAAGAATGAAGAGGAGCACAAGGAGCATTTGCGATTAGTTCTCGAGAAGCTCAGGGAACACCAGCTATACGCCAAGTTCAGCAAATGCGAGTTTTGGTTGAAAGAAGTTGGATTTATTGGGCATGTTATATCAGGAGAAGGTATAGCAGTAGACCCTACCAAGGTTCAGTTTGTTACTGAGTGGTTGGCACCCACCTCAGTTGGAGAGATCCGCAGTTTTCTTGGACTCGCAGGATATTATCGAAGATTCATTGAGAATTTTTCCAAGATTGCGAAACCCATGACAGAGTTATTGAAGAAGGACACTAAGTTCAAATGGACCGAAGAATGTGAGGCCAGTTTTCAGGAGTTGAAGAAACATTTAGTTACAGCCCCGGTACCAATTCTTCTGGATATACGCAAGGATTTTTGAGTGTATTGCGATGCTTCTCGCCAAGGGCTTGGAGGTGTACTTATGCAAGACGGAAGAGTTGTTTCATGTGCCTCGCGTCAGCTTCGACCTCATGAGTTGAACTATGCTACTCATGATTTGGAGTTAGCAGCCATAGTGCATGCGCTTAAGACCTGGAGACATTTTCTTATTGGAAACCATTGTGATGTATACACGGATCACAAGAGTTTGAAGTATATCTTCACACAGAAGGAGCTGAATCTCAAGCAGAGGAGATGGTTGGAGCTCATAAAGTATTATGATATGAAGCTGCATTATCATCCAGTAAAGGCCAATGTTGTAGCAGACGCATTGAGCTGCAAGAGTTATGTCAATACTCTCCTAATCGGAGGATTACCACAGGAGTTAGCCTACGATCTCAGAGAACCTCGATTGGAGATAGTTCCGAGAGGTTTTGTTGCAGCATTGGAGGTTCAGTCCACATTACTACGAAAGATTCGGGAAGCTCAGAAGACTGATAAAGAGATTGCGGAGATAAAGGAGAAGCTGAGCAAAGGAAAGGCCAAAGGTTTTCGTGAGGATGAGCACGAAACTTTATGGTTTGAGGATTGTGTATATGTGCCCAATGATGCAGAGATCAGGACGTTAATACTTTAGGAGGCTCACGACTCGCCATACTCGATTCACCCCGGAAACACCAAGATGTATTTGGATTTGAAGGAACGTTTCTGGTGGACAGGTATGAAGAAGGATATTGCCGAGTATGTAGCAGTATGTGATGTATGTCAGCGAGTTAAGGCCGAACACCAGAAGCCAGCAGGATTACTACAGCCTATGCCGATACCTGAATGGAACTGGGATAAGCTTGGCATGGATTTTATCATAGGATTACCCAGGACACGATCAGGATATGATTCTATTTGGGTAGTAGTTGATCGCTTGACCAAAGTGGCTCACTTTATCCCAGTGAGAACCACTTATACTAGCGCGAAGTTGGCCAAGATATATATGACCAGGATCGTATGTCTGCATGGAGTTCCGAGGACCATCATATCAGATAGAGGAACACAGTTTACTTCAAAGTTTTGGAATCAGTTGCACCAGACCTTGGGTACCAGGCTAGAGTTCAGTACATCCTTTCATCCGCAGACAGATGGACAGACTGAGAGAGTCAATCAGATTCTGTAGGACATGTTGAGAGCTTGCGCGCTAGATTATGGATCTAGTTGGGATGATAATTTGCCTTACGCAGAGTTCTCATACAACAACATCTATCAGGCTAGTTTGAAGATGGCCCCTTTCGAAGCTTTGTATGGAAGGAGGTGCATGACACCATTGATGTGGGATGAAGTTGGAGACAGTCAGTTGTTCGGACCGGATTTAATCAAGGAGTCTGAAGAGAAGGTTAAGTTGATTCGTGATAGACTGAAGGTAGCTCAGACCAGGCATAAGAGTTATGAAGACACCAAACGCAAGGAGGTAGTCTACAAAATCGGAGACAAAGCATATCTTCGTGTGTCACCACTGCGAGGAGTTAAACGATTTGGAGTCAAAGGAAAGTTAGCCCCAAGATTTGTAGGACCATATCGAGTTTTGGAACGAATGGGAGAAGTGGCCTACAAGTTGGAATTACCCGAAGGATTGTCAGGAGTTCATGATGTGTTTCACGTTTCCCAGTTGAAGAACTGCCATGCAGAGATGGCCGAAATTCCTCTGAGAGATACAGCGCCCCTGGAAGCAATTCAGTTGGGAAGTGACCTAACCTACGAGGAGAAACCCGTCAAGATTCTCGAGTTTTCCAGCCGAGTTACATGCAGCAAGGTCATCAAGTTTTGCAAAGTTCAGTGGAGCCACCATACCGAGGAAGAAGCCACCTGGGAATGAGAGGAAGACATACGAAAAGACCACCCACACCTATTTTCTAGCCAACCCGAATCTCGAGGACGAGATTCATCTTAAGGGGGGTAGGTTTGTGATGTCTACTACACAACCTTCTTCTAGTAGACATTGTTGGGCCTCCAAGTGCAGAGGTTTGTAGGACAGTAGCAAGTTTCCCTTGAGTGGATGACCTAAGGTTTATCAATCCGTGGGAGGCGTAGGATGAAGATGGTCTCTCTCAGACAACCCTGCAACCAAATAGCAAAGAGTCTCTTGTGTCCCCAACACACCCAATACAATGGTAAATTGTATAGGTGCACTAGTTCGGCGAAGAGATGGTGATACAAATGCAATATGGGTTGTAGATATAGGTTTTTGTAATCTGAAAATATAAAAACAGCAAGGTAACTAATGATAAAAGTGAGCACAAACGGTATTGCAACGCTAGGAAACAAGGCCTAGGGTTCATACTTTCACTAGTGCAAGTTCTCTCAACAATAATAACATAATTGGATCTTATAACTATCCCTCAACATGCAACAAAGAGTCACTCCAAAGTCACTAATAGTGGAGAACAAACGAAGAGATTATTGTAGGGTACGAAACCAGCTCAAAGTTATTCTTTCGGATCGATCTATTCAAGACTTCGTGCTAGAATAACACCTTAAGACACAAATCAACCAAAACCCTAATGTCACTTAGATACTCCAATGTCACCTCAATACGATATGCATCACACAATCTCAGATTCATCTATTCAAACCAACACAAAGTACTTCAAAGAGTGCCCCAAAGTTTCTACCGGAGAGTGAAGACGAAAACGTGTGCCAACCCCTATGCATAGGTTCATGGGCGGAACCCGCAAGTTGATCACCAAAACATACATCAAGTGGATCACGTGATATCCCATTGTCACCACAGATAAGCACGGCAAGACATACATCAAGTGTTCTCAAATCCTTAAAGACTCAATCCGATAAGGTAACCTCAAAGGGAAAACTCAATCCATTACAAGACAGTAGAGGGGAAGAAACATCATAAGATCCAACTACAATAGCAAAGCTTGCGATACATCAAGTTCGTGCCAAATCAAGAACACGACAGAGAGAGAGATCAAACACATAGCTACTGGTACATACCCTCAGCCCCGAGGGTGAACTACTCCCTCCTCGTCATGGAGAGCGCCAGGATGATGAAGATGGCCACCGATGAGGGATCCCCCCCTCCGGCAGGGTGCCGGAACAGGGTCCCGATTGGTTTTTGGTGGCTACAGAGGCTTGCGGCGGCAGAACTCCCGATCTATTATGCTCCCCAAAGTTTTTAGGGTATATGGATATATATAGGCGAAAGACGTCGGTCAGGGGAGCCACGAGGGTGGAGGGCGCGCCCAGGGGGGTGGGCGCGCCCCCTGCCTCATGCCTTCCTTGTTGCTTCCCTTACGTGTACTCCAAGCCTCCTGGATTGCTTCCGTTCCAAAAATAACTCTCCCGATGGTTTCATTCCGTTTGGACTCCGTTTGATATTCCTTTTCTGTGAAACACTGAAACAAGGGAAAAAACAGAAATTGGCACTGGGCTCTAGGTTAATAGGTTAGTCCCAAAAATAATATAAAAGTGTATAATAAAGCCCGTAAACATCCAAAACAGATAATATAATAGCATGGAACAATAAAAAATTATAGATACGTTGGAGACGTATCAGCATCCCCAAGCTTAATTCCTGCTCGTCCTCGAGTAGGTAAATGTTAAAAATAGAATTTTTGATGTGGAATGCTACCTAACATATTTATCCATGTAATTCTCTTTATTGTGGCAAGAATATTCAGATCCATAAGATTCAAGACAAAAGTTTAATATTGACATAAAAATAATAATACTTCAAGCATACTAACAAAGCAATCATGTCTTCTCAAAATAACATGGCCAAAGAAAGTTATCCCTACAAAATCATATAGTCTGGCTATGCTCTATCTTCACCACACAAAGTATTTAAATCATGCACAACCCCGATGACAAGCCAAGCAATTGTTTCATACTTTTGATGTTCTCAAACTTTTTCAATCTTCACACAATACATGAGCGTGAGCCATGGACATAGCACTATAGGTGGAATAGAATGGTGGTTGTGGAGAAGACAAAAAGGAGAAGATAGTCTCACATCAACTAGGCGTATCAACGTGCTATGGAGATGCCCATCAATAGATATCAATGTGAGTGAGTAGGGATTGCCTTGCAACGGATGCAATAGAGCTATAAGTGTATGAAAGCTCAAAAAGAAACTAAGTGGGTGTGCATCCAACTTGCTTCTTCATGAAGACCTAGGGCATTTTGAGGAAGCCCATCATTGGAATATACAAGCCAAGTTCTATAATGAAAGATTCCCACTAGTATATGAAAGTGACAACATAGGAGACTCTCTATCATGAAGATCATGGTGCTACTTTGAAGAACAAGTGTGGTAAAAGGATAGTAGCATTGCCCCTTCTCTCTTTTTCTCTCATTTTTTTATTTTTTATTTGGGCCTTTTCTCTTTTTTGGCCTCTTATTTTATTTTATTTTTATTTTTCGTCCGGAGTCTCATCCCGACTTGTGGGGGAATCATAGTCTCCATCATCCTTTCCTCACTGGGACAATGCTCTAATAATGATGATCATCACACTTTTATTTACTTACCACTCATGAATTACAACTCGATACTTAGAACAAAATATGACTCTATATGAATGCCTCCGGCGGTGTACCGGGATGTGCAATGACTCATGAGTGACATGTATGAAAGATTTATGAATGGTGGCTTTGCCACAAATACAATGTCAACTACATGATCATGCAAAGCAATATGACAATGATGGAGCGTGTCATAATAAACGGAACGGTGGTAATTTGCATGGCAATATATCTCGGAATGGCTATGGAAATGCTATAATAGGTAGGTATGGTGGCTGTTTTGAGGAAGGTATACGGTGGGTGTATGATACCGGCGAAAGGTGCGCGTTATTAGAGAGGCTAGCGATGGTGGAAGGGTGAGAGTGCGTATAATCCATGGACTCAACATTAGTCATAAAGAACTCACATACTTATTGCAAAAATCTATTAGTTATCGAAACAAATTACTACGCGCATGCTCCAAGGAGGATAGATTGGTAGGAAAAGACCATCGCTCGTCCCCGACTGCCACTCATAAGGAAGACAATCAATAAATAAATCATGCTCCGACTTCATCACGTAACGGTTCACCGTACGTGCATGCTACGGGAATCACAAACTTTAACACAAGTATCTCTCAAATTCATAACCACTGAACTAGCATGACTCTAATATCACCATCTTCATATCTCAAAACAATCATCAAGAATCAAACTTCTCATAGTATTCAATGCACCTTATATGAAAGTTTTTATTATATCCCTCTTGGATGCCCATCATATTAGGACTAAATTCATAACCAAAGCAAATTACCATGCTGTTTAGGACTCTCAAAATAATATAAGTAGTATATGAAAGTGACAACATAGGAGACTCTCTATCATGAAGATCATGGTGCTACTTTGAAGCACAAGTGTGGTAAATGTAGCGACCAGACCTCAAACAGTCTAGTCTCTGTGCATTAGTGCCATCCCTGGATCGGTAATGCTGACACGCACAGTACTTTGAAGGAATTATAACAGAGTAGCAATCACAGACTTATTACATCGAATAGTTCAAGAGAACTCAATACAATAAATATGGCTTAAGGCCATCTAAAATATGATAACAGCGGAAGGCTTGGAAGATAAAGTGAGTCCATCAACTCCAACGGCATCACTGAGTATAAGACCACGACCTAAGGCTCCTTACTCGTCGTCTGAAAAGTCTGCAACATGATACGTTGCAGCCCGAAAATGGGTCAGCACATGGAATATGCTGGCAAAGTAACACATAGAGAGTAATGAACAGAATAATGCTATCACTACATGCATATTTGGCTGGTGGAAAGCTCTATGGTTACAGTTTTGCGAAAAGCCAATTTTTCCCTACCACAAAGGAATAAATTTTATTTAACTATCATGGTGGTTGTTAAACATTGAGAAGGTACCTCCAACTCAATCCCAATTAAGAACGTGATTAACCCAATCAAATTAAATTAAGTAACATGATGATGAGATTCACATGATAATCCAAGAACTAGATACTCAAGATGTCCATAACCGGGGACACGGCTAATCATGATTAGTTTGTACACTCTGCAGAGGTTTGTGCACTTTTCCCCACAAGACTCGATCGCCTCCGCTTGATTTCTCGCACTACATGGTGTTTGAGAAACGGATGACCGAGATACAGTCTTTCAGAAACACTACTCTTTACTCCGGGTGGACAGTTACACCTACTTTCCCCTACATCTGCTAGCCCACCTCTTCAAGAGGTCATGTAACCTACTCAACTATGCTAGAGCCCATAATAGCTTGTGGCTGCACACGGAAGTTTCTAGCATGAATAATCTCATGATCCCTTTGTGTCTGGGTGGCGGTCCATAGGATGACCACACGGGTACTCCGGGATATCCAAAAATACAGGCAACACTGGTTTCTCCAGGTGCCTCAATCCACCCAGATGTAAATTAAAGTAGCCACCTTAAGTTGAACCATAAATTAATAATCTCACATCTGTCATGAAGAATTCACTCAAACCCAATCCACGTCTACGAGCATAGCATAGCATTATAAGCAAACGTAGAAGTAACTCCCAAAGGTTTGATAGCAAACAGGACAATAGGTACTACCTCATCTACTTCCCAAAACCCACATATTAATCAGATCCTAATCATGCAACTGTTTGAGGATTGATCTAATGCAATAAAACTGGGTGATGAAAAGTATGATCAAAGTGTTACTTGCCTTGCTGATGATCCGTGAAACCTAGAGACTCGTAGTACCACGCTTCGCACTCCGGGTACTCTATCGCAAACAAACAATACATACATAAGCAATCAAGCAAGGGTGCACGAAATAAAACTCAAATTAAGAGATCTAACCAGAAATTTCAACTTAAGAACTCCGGTTTGCAAAAAGAATCAATTCAAACGAAGCAACGAAGGTCAAACGGCGAAAGAAACAAGCTTCATTTACTAATCTGGATCTAAGTCAAATTTTACAGTAGCAAAAACTTGTTTGAGTTGGTTAGACGGAAAGAGAATTTCGAGACGAAACTCTAGGCGCTTGAATCGCCTGATTCCGATAAACGAGCGAAAAGTTATACTAAAATGAAAAACAGATCGGAAATCGCGATCAGGTATAATCGCGGAAAATCCGAGAAACAGAAAAACTGACGAACAGGCTAACGATCGAACGTTCGCTGTCTGTAAAAAAAAAGAAAACCGTTCGTTAAAACGAACGAACGAACGGGTGTTCGCTATTTAACTTAACCGGAAAAAAACCGATCTAATATAAAATAAAAAACGCATCTCGGTTTCGAAATAAAACCGAACGGTTGTTCGAGAAAAACCGGCGGCTACCTCGGTTCGCGTGACGGCGGCGGCGGCGAGCGGCTCCGGCGGGTGGCAGCGTCGTGCAAGAGGCGGCGGGGCTCCGGCGGGCGGCGGGTCGGGCGGCGAGGCGACGCGGGCGGCGGCGGCGGCTAGGGTTTCGGGGCGGCGGCGACTTGGGCTGAGGCGGGGCTCGGGCCGCGGCTTTAAAGGCCGGCCAGGCTGAGGTGTCCGGGTCGGACATGGCCCGTAAGGCGGTTGACTTTTAAAAAAAATCGGACTTGCAGAAAAAGTAAGGAAAGAAATACTAAACGGACTCCAAAAATCCCGAAATAAATTTTCCCCGTCCTCTAAAAATAAGCCGGACAAGATGAACATTTATTTGGGCCTAAAATGCAATTTTGAGAAACGCGTATTTTTCCTAATTCGAATAAAATCAAATAAAATCTAAATAAAATCAAATATTTGTTTTTAATATTTTTCCTCCAATATTTCATTATTTGTGGAGAAGTCATTTTATCCCCTCTCATATATTTTGATATGAAATATTTTCGGAGAGAAAATAATTAAAACAAATGATCCTATTTTCAAAATTTGAGAAAACCCAAATATGAAAATAATGAAATCCCCAACTCTCTCCGTGGGTCCTTGAGTTGCGTGAAATTTCTAGGATCGCAAATCAAAATGCAATAAAATATGATATGCATGATGATCTAATGTATAACATTCCAAATTGAAAATTTGGGATGTTAGAGTAAAACGATAGTAGCATTGCCCCTTCTCTCTTTTTCTCTCATTTTTTTTATTTGGGTCTTTTCTCTTTTTTTGCCTCTTTTTTTCTCTTTTTTTTTTATTTTTCGTCCGGAGTCTCATCCCGACTTGTGGGGGAATCATAGTCTCCATCATCCTTTCCTCACTGGGACAGTGCTCTAATAATGATGATCATCACACTTTTATTTACTTACAACTCATGAATTACAACTCGATACTTAGAACAAAATATGACTCTATATGAATGCCGGTGTACCGGGATGTGCAATGACTCATGAGTGACATGTATGAAAGAGTTATGAATGGTGGCTTTGCCACAAATACAATGTCAACTACATGATCATGCAAAGCAATATGACAATGATGGAGCGTGTCATAATAAACGGAATGGTGGTAATTTGCATGGCAATATATCTCGGAATGGCTATGGAAATGCTATAATAGGTAGGTATGGTGGCTGTTTTGAGGAAGGTATATGGTGGGTGTATGATACCGGCGAAAGGTGCGCGGTATTAGAGAGGCTAGCAATGGTGGAGGGGTGAGAGTGCGTATAATCCATGGACTCAACATTAGTCATAAAGAACTCACATACTTATTGCAAAAATCTATTAGTTATCGAAACAAAGTACTACGCGCATGCTCCTAGGAGGATAGATTGGTAGGAAAAGACCATCGCTCATTCCCGACCGCCACTCATAAGGAAGACAATCAATAAATAAATCATGCTCCGACTTCATCACATAACGGTTCACCATACGTGCATGCTACGGGAATCACAAACTTTAACACAAGTATCTCTCAAATTCATACCACTCAACTAGCATGACTCTAATATCACCATCTTCATATCTCAAAACAATCATCAAGAATCAAACTTCTCATAGTATTCAGTGCACCTTATATGAAAGTTTTTATTATATCCCTCTTGGATGCCCATCATCTTAGGACTAAATTCATAACCAAAGCAAATTACCATGCTGTTTAGGACTCTCAAAATAATATAAGTGAAGCATGAGAGTTCATCTATTTCTTCAAAATAAAACCACCGTCGTGCTCTAAAAGATAGAAGTGAAGCACTAGAGCAACCGACAAACTACTCCGAAAGATATAAGTGAAGATCAATGAGTAGCCGAATAATTATGCAACTATGTGAAGACTCTCTAACATTTAAGATTTTCAGATCTTGATATTTTATTCAAACATCAAGCAAAACAAAATAAAATGACGCTCCGAGCAAAACACAATCATGTGGTGAATAAAAATATAGCTCGAAGTAAAGTTACCGATGAACGAAGATGAAAGAGGGGATGCCATCCGGGGCATCCCCAAGCTTAGGCTCTTGGTTGTCCTTGAATATTACCTTGGGGTGCCTTGGGCATCCCCAAGCTTAGGCTTTTTCCACTCCTTATTCCGTAGTCCATCGAATCTTTACCCAAAACTTGAAAACTTCACAACACAAAACTTAACAGAAAATCTCGTGAGCTCCGTTAGCGAAAGAAAACAAAACACCACTTCAAGGTACTATAATGAACTCATTCATTATTTATATTGGTGTTAAACCTACTGTGTTCCAAGTTCTCTATGGTTTATAAACTATTTTACTAACCATAGACTCATCAAAATAAGCAAACAACACACGACAAACAGAATCTGTCAAAAACAGAACAGCCTGTAGTAATCTGTAACTAACGCAAACTTGTGTAACTCAAAAACTTCTACCAAAATAGGACGACCCAGATAATTTGTTTATTGATCTACTGCAATTGGAATCATTATTTTATCACGTTCTGGTGATTTTAAACAATTGTTTTCGTGAACAGAAAGTTTCTGGAATTTTCAGCAGGATCGAATAACTATCATCCAAGAAGATCCTATAGGTCTTACTTGGCACAAACACTAATTAAAACATAAAACCACATCTAACCAGAGGCTAGATGATTTATTTATTACTAAACAGAACCAAAAAGCAAGAAACAAAAATAAAACTGGGTTGCCTCCCAACAAGCGCTAACGTTTAACGCCCCTAGCTAGGCACGATGATTTCAATGATGCTCACATAAGACATAAGAATTGAAACATAAAGAGAGCATCATGAAGAATATGACTAGCACATTTAAGTCTAACCCACTTCCTATGCATAGGGATTTTGTGAGCAAACAACTTATGGGAACAATAATCAACCAGCATAGGAAGGCAAAACAAGCATAACTTCAAAACTTTAAGCACATAGAGAGGAAACTTAATATTATTGCAATTCCTACAAGCATACATTCCTCCCTCATAATAATTTTCAGTAGCATCATGAATGGATTCAACAATATAACCATCACCTAAACCATTCTTTTCATGATCTACTTGCATAGAAATTTTCCTACTCTCCACGTAAGCAAATTTATTCTCATCAATAGTAGTGGGAGCAAACTCAACAAAATAACTATCATGTGAAGCATAATCCAATTGAAAATTAAAACCATGATGACAAGTTTCATGGTTATCTTTATTCTTCATAGCATACGTGTCATCACAATAATCATCATAAATAGGAGGCATCCTTTCATCAATAATAAATTTGCTCATCAAAACTTGGGGGACTAAACATATCATCTTCATCAAACATAGCATCCCCAATGTTGTGGCTTTGCGTATCATTAGCATCATGGGTATTCAAACAATTCATACTAACAACATTGCAATCATGCCCATCATTCACATATTTTATGCCAAGCATTCTATGTAAATCTTCTTCTAGTACTTGAGCACAATTTTCCTTCCCATCATTTTCACGAAAGATATTAAAAAGATGAAGCGTATGAGGCAAACTCAATTCCATTTTTTGTAGTTTTCTTTTGTAAACTAAACTAGTGATAAAACAAGAAACTAAAAGATTCAATTGCAAGATCTAAAGATATACCTTCAAGCACTCACCTCCCCGGCAACGGCGCCAGAAAAGAGCTTGATGTCTACTACACAACCTTCTTCTTGTAGACGTTGTTGGGCCTCCAAGTGCAGAGATTTGTAGGACAGTAGTAAATTTCCCTCAAGTGGATGACCTAAGGTTTATCAATCCATGGGAGGCGTAGGATGAAGATGGTCTCTCTCAAACAACCCTGCAACCAAATAGCAAAGAGTCTCTTGTGTCCCAAACACACCCAATACAATGGTAAATTGTATCGGTGCACTAGTTCGGCGAAGAGATGGTGATACAAGTGCAATATGGATGGTAGATATAGGTTTTTGTAATCTGAAAATATAAAAACAGCAAGGTAACTAATGATAAAAGTGAGCACAAACGGTATTGCAATGCTAAGAAACAAGGCCTAGGGTTCATACTTTCACTAGTGCAAGTTCTCTCAACAATAATAACATAATTGGATCATATAACTATCCCTCAACATGCAACAAAGAGTCACTCCAAAGTCACTAATAGCGGAGAAAAAACGAAGAGATTATTGTAGGGTACGAAACCACCTCAAAGTTATTCTTTCGGATCGATCTATTCAAGAGTTCGTACTAGAATAACACCTTAAGACACAAATCAACCAAAACCCTAATGTCACCTAGATACTCCAATGTCACCTCAAGTATCCGTGGGTACGATTATACGATATGCATCACACAATCTCAGATTCATCTATTCAAACCAACACAAAGTACTTCAAAAAGTGCCCCAAAGTTTCTACCGGAGAGTCAAGACGAAAACATGTGCCAACCCCTATGCATAGGTTCATGGGCGGAACCCGCAAGTTGATCACCAAAACATACATCAAGTGGATCACGTGATATCCCATTGTCACCACAGATAAGCACGGCAAGACATACATCAAGTGTTCTCAAATCCTTAAAGACTCAATCCGATAAGATAACTTCAAAGGGAAAACTCAATCCATTACAAGAGAGTAGAGGGGGAGAAACATCATAGGATCCAACTACAATAGCAAAGCTCGCGATACATCAAGATCGTGCCAAATCAAGAACACGAGAGAGAGAGAGATCAAACACATAGCTACTGGTACATACCCTCAGCCCTGAGGGTGAACTACTCCCTCCTCGTCATGGAGAGCGCCGGGATGATGAAGATGGCCACCGGTGAGGGATCCCCCCTCCGGCAGGGTGCCGGAATAGGGTCCCGATTGGTTTTTGGTGGCTACAGAGGCTTGCGGCGGCGGAACTCCCGATCTATTCTGCTCCCCAAAGTTTTTAGGGTATATGGATATATATAGGCGAAAGAAGTCGGTCAGGGGAGCGACGAGGGGCCCACGAGGGTGGAGGGCGCGCCCAGGGGGGTGGGCGCGCCCCCTGCCTCGTCCCTTCCTCGTTCCTTCCCTTACGTGTACTCCAAGCCTCCTGGATTGCTTCCTTTCCAAAAATAACTCTCCCAAAGGTTTCATTCCGTTTGGACTCCGTTTGAAATTCCTTTTCTGCGAAACACTGAAACAAGGGAAAAAACAGAAACTGGCATTGGGCTATGGGTTAATAGGTTAGTCCCAAAAATAATATAAAAGTGTATAATAAAGCCCATAAACATCCAAAACAGATAATATAATAGCATGTAACAATCAAAAATTATAGATACGTTGGAGACGTATCAGTTTGTAACATCCCAATTTTTCAAATTTGGATGTTATACATAGGTCATCATATGCATATCATATTTTCATTTGCATTTGGTTGTGATCCGAGAAACCTTAAGCAACTCAAGGACCCAAGGAGAGAGTTGGAGGTTTCACAAATTTTCATATTTGAATTTATTCAAATTTAAAAAAAAGGATCAATTTGGTTTTAATAATTTTCTCTCCAGTTATTTCCAATAACAAAAATAAAAGAGAGAAGATAAAATGACTTCTTCAAACAGAGGAGAAATATTGGAGAAGAAATTTAAAATCAAATTATTTTTATTTGTATTTTATTTGCTATTTTCTTTGAATTAGAAAAATATGCATTTTTGAAAATTGCATTCTTAGTCAAGAAAATGCTTGTCTTGTTCTAAAAATTAGGTTTGGACGGTGAAAATTGTTTCTGAAAATTTTAGAATTCTTTTATCTTTTATTAGGAATTTATTCGCGGCGGAATATTTTTTTAAATCTTTCCTCGGCCGGCCCAGCCGAGCCGGGCCTTGGCCCAGCTAGCGCCGCCGCCTTCCCTCGCCATCCCACCGCCGGACTCCGCCTCCGCCATTGCCCCTGGCCCAAGCCGGCCACCCCTCTCTTTAAATAGCCGAGCCCCGGCCCCCTCCTCCTCATCACACCGCTGCCTCCTGCAGCAGCGGCCACAGCCGCCGCCGCACCGCCTCCCGCCGCTGCCGCGTCGGTCCCCGCTGCCCCGCTGCCATGCCGCGCCGCCTCGTCGGAGCAAAACCGCCGCCGTCTGTCTTTTTTCCCGAACCGGTATCAACCGCAAAAACCCGCCCTGGTTTTTTTCGGTTTCACGTATTAGATCGGTTTTATTTATTTAGTTCGGCTGGTAAGCGAATGTTCACCCGCTAGTTCCTATTAGTGAACATGTTCGTTCGTTAGTCTCTGTTTACGAATGCTCGTTTGTTAGGTTTTTCTTTTTAATTTGATTTTCAGCCAGGGACCTATCCGTGAATACTTTTCTTACCGATTAGTCCCTAATTTTCAAACCCTCGTTACTTTTTGCTCGTTTATCCAAATCCAGTGAAACAAACGCCTAAATATTCATTTTGTTCCCCTCTTTCCAGATAATCAACTTTAACATGGTTTTGACAATTTAAAGTTTTGGTTTCAAGCAGATTGGAATTCGAACTTCTTTTGATCGTAGTTTGTGTTCCGTAGCTCCGATTCGATTGATTCTTTTTGCAATTCGAAGCTCTTCAGTTGAACTTTCAGTTTAGATCTTTTCTTTTGAGTTTTACCTTTGGACATTATGCTTGAGTGTTTATGTATGCTATTGTTTGTTCACGATAGAGTTTTCGGAGTGCGAGGCTTGCTACTACGAATCTCTAGGGTTTTCCGATTGTCAGCAAGGCAAGTAACACTTTGATCATATCCCTTTATTGCCCAGTTTTTATGCATTAGTTTCAACCCTTAAACATTGCATGAGTAGGATTGATAACATGTGGGTTTTGGGAAGTAGCTGATGAGGTAGACCCTATTGTCTTATATCAAACCCTAGGGAGTTACTACGTTATGCTTATACTGCTATGCTATGCTCGTAGACGTGGTTTGGTTTGAGTGATTCATGACAGATGTGAGTATTATTATGATTTAAGGGTTAATTTAAGGTGGCTGCTTTAATACACATCTGGGTGAATTGTTTGTTGGAACCTGGGGAATCCAGTGTTCAAGGAGATCCTGGAGAACCCGTGTGATTCCTATGGTTTGCCATCCAGGCTCAAAGGGATCATAAGATTATTCATGCTAGAAACTTCCGTGTGCAGCCACAAGCCATTATGGGCTCTAGCATAGTTGAGTATGTTGTGTGACCTCTTTCAGTGGTAGACTAGCAGATGTAGGGGATGTAGGTGGTACGGTCTACCCGTCGAAAGAGTTAATGCTTCTGAAAGACTATGTCTCGGTCATCTGTTCCTCAAACATCATGTAGTATGAGAAATACAACAGAGGAGATCGAGTCTTGTGGGGAAAAGCGCACAAACCTCTGCAGAGTGTACAATCTAATCATGGTTAGCCATGTCCCCGGTTATGGACATCTTGAGTATCTGGTACTTGAATGATTGATCTGATCTCATCACGTTACTTAATAATTTTTGTTGGGTTGTTAATTATTATTTTGGGATTGAGATGGGGTTACCATTCTCAATATTATCAACAAACTTTGTAGATAAATAAAATATATTCCTTTGTTGTAGGGAAAAACTAGCTTTATGCAAATGATAACCATAGAGCCTCCACCAGCCATATATGCATGTAGTGATAGTTGTTATCTCTATAGTGTTATTTTGCCAGCATATTCCATGTGCTGACCTACACAGGCTGCAACGTATTATGTTGCAGAGTGTTCAAACAAAGAGTAAGGTGCGCTAGGCCGTTGTCGTGCACTCAGCTATGCCGTTGGAGTTGATGGACTCATTTATCTTCGATGCTTCCACAGTTATCTTTTAGATGGCCTTAAGCCATATTATTGTAATAAGTTCTCTTTGAGACACTCGATGTAATAAGTGTGAGATTGAACTCTGTTATATAAATCCTCAAGCACTGTGCATGTCAGCATTACCGATCCAGGGATGACACTTATGCACAGAGATTTGACCGTCTGAGGTCGAATCGCTACAGGCGACCATCACGTTTCATCCACTTCTACTCGCGATTCCCACGACGCTGCTCCAACCCACGGCACCACGTCCCTCGACGTGCGCCTCACCCCTCTCGGCTGCACCGCCCCTCTGCCTTTGAGTGCATGACATGTGGGCCACCTGAAATGCGGCGAGCATCAAGTTTTTGACACAGCCACACGCGATTCCCACGATGCCGCTCGAACACATGACACCACACGTCCCCCGACTTGCGTCTCACCCCTCTCGGCCCCACTGCCCCTCTGCCTTCGGGAGCATCACATGTGGACCAGTCACCTATCGGGTCCACATGTTATTTACTGAAAGGCAGTTGTAGTAAGGCGCTGTAGCTCAGTCCCGAGGGCCCCGAGAGGGAAATGTAACTCCTGCGCTAGGCCTTGTGGTGCTACCGCTGCACGAACTCGTGCCAAACTCAAGATTTTTCTTACTAGTACATGTACTCAACAATTTAATGGACACTGTAATCTCAACATATGATGGGGATCTCTAAATTTGAATTTGAAACTTATAAAACGAAAAAAATTAAAAAAAATAAACTGGAAGAGAGGGAGTATATCGTAGGATGTGTCCCATACGAAACAAGTCCCCTGGTTTGTCACCACGAAGATGCGGTTAGAAAGGAGCAGATCTTCATACTCGTACGGCAACAAATCGACCGCAGACAGCATGGTCCACCTTTGACCACCATGTGCAAGGTTTGTGAAAGCAATCGCAATGTCGAAAACCGTGATGAGAGTGTAATTTTGGTTGGTGGACGACCTTATCATGGCTTCCATGATTGCTATCTTCTTCAATCTCACCGTGGTTCCATCGTACCAATTCAGGCGGTGGCCCGTTGCATGCCTGATCGCAATGTTGGACAAAGGTTCTATGGGAACGGTGTCACCATTGTAAATGTTGTGTAAATAGATGTTGGTACCCTCCCGTACATATGCAAGCCAATCTCCACTGGCACCAAGCCTAACCAGTGAAACAGTGGGCAGCGGGAGAATTAGGAAATGGACACGGAAGTAGTCTATAGAATGCATTTACTACATGATCAAACTCATCACTTACCTGCTCATCGGACAAAATCCGAGTGCCCCTCAACGTCGGCATCTCAAGGGGCATCAACTTGCAACTACGGCCGCGCCACGCTGGAGAGACCCCCAAGGAAACATCCTCGTGCGTTGCACGTAACATCAAGATGCATTTGTATGAGTAGTTTATCTTGTGAGAGAAAAGGATGTACGAGGGAAGGCCTTATTTGCAAATGTGGAGAGGGGTGTAGGTATCTTTTTGCAAAATTGCCATAGTTTTCTTCCTATCCGTCAGATATAAATCGGACAGCCTATATTGCAGGATGGCGGGCACACCATCATCACCAACTCTGTTTTTTATAAGAGTAGAAGACTAGCAAGATGCCCGTGCGTTGCACGGAACATCAAGATGCATTTGTATGAGTAGTTTATCTTGTGGGAGAAAAGGATGAACGAGGGAAGGCCTTATTTGCAAATGTGCAGAGGGGTGTGGGTATCTTTTTGCAAAATTGCCATAGTTTCCTTTCTATCCGTCAGATATAAATCGGACGGCCTATAAGGCCGGCACACCATCATCAACAACTCTGTTTTTATAAGAGTAGAGATAGAGACTACTACTACCAATGTGCCGGCCTGTGCGTTGCAATGGATCCAAAGTAGTAGAATAATACTTGTTCACGGGCTTGAAATATAAACACTCTAGTTTTGATATACATGTATCAGTAAAAATAATTCATGCTCCACTCAAAATATATTCCTCGGGCTGTTTTGATGAGGTGAGGCACGGGTGTGGCTGGTTTGAAGATAATAGGTTTAAAAAAATTGGAGCTATTTTTTTTACATTTTGTAGCGTGGCACGGCATCCGGTGCACCTAAGCGTCTGAAAAAATTGAGTTTGGGTCGGTGGCACACCCTGTGGCAAGATGCCCGTGTGGGCTTCTTCTATAACTAGCAAGATGCCCGTGCATTGCAGGGAACATCAAGATGCATTTTTTTACAAAACACCTGTTGTGACTGACCCTTGAAGGAGTAATCCCATGTGTAAAAACTAATGATATCTTGAGAATTTTATCGAAAAAATGGTATCTTTGGAACAAGTTTTCTCTACTACTGCTCCTTGTAGTGAGCGGTATGCAATGCATGTGTCAGTAGACATGACAGCTTGTCCATGGAAGTTGAACCACGACGGCCATCACGTTTCTACCACTGCCACACGCGATTCCCATGACGCCGCTCCAACCCACGACACGACATCCCCTGACGTGCGCCTCATCCCTCTCGGCCCCACTGCTCCTCTACCTTTGTGTGCATGACATGCGGGCCAGCTGAACTGCGGCGACCATCAAGTTTCTACACTACAGGAATCAGCTACTTTGCCGTGTGCCACGGCAGACGGCAAAGGCAAGGATGGCGGATGGCAAAAGGCTCCGGCAAAGTAGGCATCGGTAAAGAGCTTCTTTGCCGTCTGCTTTTTGAAGTGGACGGCAAAGGGGCCTTTGCCATCAGCGGCTGACGGCAAAGAAAGCCGACGGCAATAAATGCGCTGTTAGTGCGTTAGGCCTTTGCCAAATGACGTCAGCTGGACGTCACTGCGGGATAAGCCTTTGCCGTCTGCTGTTGTAGGCAAATGTGGGCATTCTTTGCAGTCTGCCACTGTAGGCAAAGCCTTTGCCGTCCGCTGCTGTAGGCAAACTGACCAATTGGGTCAGCTCCCAGGGAGCACAGGTGGCCGCCGGGTGGCTTATTTGCCGTCCGCGGCAGACGGCAAAGGAGCCTTTGCCATCAGCGGCTGACGGCAAAGGTGCCTCTTTTTTCTGTTTTTTTAAATCCAGCAATTTTCATAGCAAATATATGACATATATATATATATATCACAGGGCTATTTAACAGCAAACATATGACATATCCAGCACATAAGTTTCATCGTGCATACATATATAGTTCCATCCATTCATACATAGCAAGTTGCACATACACATTGTTCCATCCATACATATTACAATGCAAAGTTTCACCAAGATAGCAAGTTCCATCATAGCAAGCTAGAAGAATACTAGAGGAGAATGAAAGAAACAACAAGCACTCCATCATAGCAAGCTAGCTTCCGTGAAGTGAATGAAATCTGCAAAATGGCAAATAAGAAAGTTAGAAAAAGGTGACTAGAAGAAGAAGTATATGCCATTTATGAGCTAATTAAGTGAAATGGATCATTTATGAGCTAACTTAGTTGAAATGTATCGTTTATGAGCTAACCTAGGTGAAATAGATCGTTTATGAGCTAACTTAGGTCTAATGCATCATTTTCGAGCTAACCTAGGTAAGATGGGTCATTTTGGAGCTAACCTAGGTGAAATGGATCGTTTCTTGAGCTAAGTTAGGTGAAATGGATCGTTTATGAGCTAACCTAGGTGAAATAGATCGTTTATGAGCTAACTTAGGTAAAATGGATCGTTTGTGAGCTAACCTAGGTGTGATGGGTCATTTTGGAGCTAAACTAGGTAAAATGGGTCATTTTAGAGCTAACTTGGGTAAAATGCATCATTTTGGAGCTAACCTAGGTAAGATGGGTCATTTTGGAGCTAACCTAGGTAAAATGGGTCATTTTAGAGCTAACATAGGTAAAATGGATCATTTTGGTGCTAGTCTAGGTAAAATGGGTCATTTTAGAGCTAACTTGGGTAAAATGGATCATTTATGAGCTAACTAAGGTAAAATGGGTCATTTTAGAGCTAACTTAGGTAAAATGGATTGTTTATGAGCTAAGTAAGCTAATTATGCAATTTTTGACATAAGTAAGCTAAGTACATGT
Source organism: Triticum aestivum (assembly GCF_018294505.1). Taxonomy (NCBI): domain Eukaryota; kingdom Viridiplantae; phylum Streptophyta; class Magnoliopsida; order Poales; family Poaceae; genus Triticum; species Triticum aestivum. The sequence goes on along the minus strand of NC_057808.1, from coordinate 172,465,609 downwards.
CATTATTGAGCAAACCTAGTTAACTAAGCATATTAGAGCTAACTTAGGTCATTTTGGAGGAAACAAAGCTAAGTATAGATCATTTTAGAGCTAACTTAGGTAAAATGGATGGTTTTGGAGGTCAGTAAGCTTATTAAGTTATGTTGGAGGAAAAGAAGCTAACTCTAGGTCATTGTGGTAAGCATATTGGAGGAAATAAGGCTAAGTCTCGGTCTTTATGCATTTGTTAAGCAAAACACTAGAGAAACTTACCATGATCATGGAGGTGTAGGAGCGGGCTGGCTCGTGCCGGTAGCTGGAGAAGGATCGTGCGATGCTTGTCTAGAGTTACGCTGCACCAAAGATCATTTCCAATGTCTCATAAGCATGATGACACTCAAATGTTATGACTAGCAAGTAATGTCCATTCAAATTAAACTCACCGTGGTCCCAGGAGCAATCATTGGCATCGGCGGAGCGGTCTGACCGGTCTTCTCGCACACAGATGTTGTGCCATGTCATCTGTCTGGCCGTCTCTTCGACCATGAAAAGACGTTGAAGTCTTGGTACGATTGGCATATACCGAAGAACACTAACGGGGATTTTGGTCTGTGTCTTCTCACCCATACCGTTGTCTACCACAACATACCTGCAAGACTTGCAAATGGGACAATAGTTCAAGTCCGCATAGTCAAGCCTAAATAAGACACATCCTTTCTCACAGGCATGTATCTTCTCATAGGGCATCTTCAGTGCACGGAGGATTTGTCTGACTGGTACAGGTTTGCAGGCATTACATGGCCTTTGGGTAGAAAGCGTCCAAATACTGTCATCATTGCGTCGTAGCATTCTCTGCCCAAGTTGAACTGAGCCTTCAGAGCCATTACTTGTGAGATGGCATCCAACTGACAAAGCTCAGTGTGCTCGTGGAGCGGACATTTTGAAGACTCCAACATTTCATTGAAGGCCTTTGCAGATTCCTCCATCTCCTCGTCTGAATCCCGAGCATCATCGAAGTCTTGCACCATGTTTTCCATCCTGGTACCATGCTCGTCGGTGCGACGACGATCCACCTCAGCTCGGTCTTGTTGGGCAGACTCACCATGATATGTCCACACCATATAATCGGGCGTAAAACCACTCTTCTGGAGGTGTTTTCCCATTTCAGCCTCTGTCCTCTTTTCCCAATTGCCGCACCATAAACAGGGGCACCAGGTTTTCCTCTAGCCATTTGCAAATGCGGCTTGCACAAACCCCTTGGTTTTTGTGAACCATTCAGTGCTCCATTTGTTCTGACCAGTGTGACCGGTGTACATCTACGCACAATCACTCATCCTGACTTTCAGAGCTACTGGACACACAACAAAAATATATATATATATATATATATATATATATATATATAATTCACCATGTATATATTCATCAGTTGATCTACTTTGTCAATTTTATTACGTCCATGCAACCTACACTCTAATAGGTAATGATAGGTCCTAATCCCACCCGAGTATGTGTAGATTGGGTTCATTTTCCCATGCTATGCTCCGGATCCGACGCAAAATTTCGGCAGCACCTCCCCGCTATTCTCCTGATACACGTCTCTGCAATAAACAGAGAGGATGTGTACCCGGAGAACAACAGGGGAGGCACTAACGAAATTTATGCGTCGGATCCGGAGCAAAGCTTATGGGAAAACAAACCCAATCTACACATACTCGGGCTGTCCATGGATAGCGTTGGACAATTCGAAAGAATCACGGTTATAAATATGCAAATGCATGCATATTTATAACTATAACGCTTTCGAACGGGAGACACATATTGGTTACGCATACTGATAATTCAAGACAGATATATAGCTAGCTATCAAGTTTCATCGGCACGAACACCGGAACAGAGCAAATAATTAAGGGGGGAGGAGGACATGTCATTTGTGCTCACGCACGAACGAAGGGGCAGAGCTCGTCAAATGCACGGGGAGGTCGTCGAACACCAAACCTCGTAGCGATGAAACAACTGCACATTTAAATCTACCCGATCAACACAATTATATATGATGTTTTTCATAACAAAATCGAAAAATATATGACCTAACTCATAATTCACAAATATATGACCCCGCCGGCCTCTGGAAGGCCAAAGAGCACCTTTTCGGGAGGTGTCGGGGGTCGGGGTGTCGTGTCGGTGTCGGGGTGCCGTGTCGGGGTCGGGGTGCTGTTTCGGGGTCGGGGTGTCGTGTCGGGGTCGATCGGGGTGTCGGGGTGTGGTGTCCGGGTCGGGGTCAGGGGTTCAGGGGGTCGGGGTGTCGGGGTGTGGTGTCGGGGTCAGGGGGTCGGGGTGCTGTTTTGGGGTCGGGGTGTCGTGTCGGGGTCGGGGTGTCGGGGTGTGGTGTCGGGGTCGGGGTGTCAGGGTCAGGGGGTCAGGGGGTCGGGGTGACGGGGTGTGGTGTCGGGGTCAGGGTGTCGGGGTCAGGGGGTCGGGGTGTCGGGGTCAGGGGGTCGGGTGTTTCCTTCTATCCTTCTTCTTCTTTCCTTTCTTCTTCTTCTTCTTTCCTTCTCTTCTTCTTCCCCTTCTATGTATTCTTCTTTTCTTCTTCTTCTTCTTCTTTTTCATCTTTTTTCTACTTCTTTTAATAATATAACTAATTATCTAAAACCTAACACTAACACTAACACATACACTAGCACTAACACATATCTAGACCTAAATCTGACACTAGCACTAAATCTAACACTAACACTAACACATATCTAGACCTAAATCTAACACAAACAATTAAACAGCAAAAAAATAAAAACAGAAAAAATAACTCACCGAAGCTCGGGGGTGGCGGTGGCGACAGGGGCAGCGGGAGGTAGGGTGGCGGTGGCGACGGGGGTGGCAGGGCTCGGGGGCGGTGGAGCTCGGGGGCGGTGGAGCTCAGGGGGAGCCGGCAGGGAGGCGGGGCCGATGGGCCGCGGTGGCGCTGGGGGCGACGGTGGCGTCGGGGTGGTGGGCGGGTGGTGGGGGCGGCGGGGCGCCGGGGCAGTGGGACGGCCGGGCGGTGACGTGGTGGGGCGCCGGGGCGGCGGGATGGTGGGGCGACGGGGGGGGGGGGGGGGTGGTGGGGCGATGGGGCAGGCTGCGGCGGGTGGCGGGGGCGGTGGCGGGGGCGGCGGCGGGTGGGGGGGTAGTGAAGTTAGGTCTTTGCCGTCCGCTAGCGGACGGCAAAGAGGGGGAGCCGTTAAGTTTTATCTAATCAGCTCGTAAGTGGGGCCACCTATCTCTTTGCCGTCAGCCAGCGGACGGCAAAGAACTGGCTGATGGCAAAATCCTTCTTTGCCATTAGCCAGTTCTTTGCCGTCCGTTTTTTTAAGCGGACGGCAAAGACCTTCTTTGCCGTCTGCTAGCAGACGACAAAGAACTGGCAGACGACAAATAAGCTAATTCCAGTAGTGTGACAGCCACACCCGATTGGACGCGGTTTGCCTGCTCCACTCCTATGCTATGATCCGTACTCCCGCACCATCGAATTTTCATCCAGCGTCTCTGACACATTTCATCACGAGCATCAATCCTCAGCTGAAGTACTTCTGTGGCACCCTAGCCACGGCCACGCCACCACCGACCGGGTCATCTCGAACGAGAGTGAGTCGCGAACCACGCCACCACCATGAGAATGACATGTGGGCTAGCCGCATTTAAGGTCCACATGTCATTGACTCATAGGCCGGTGCACTAAGCCACTGAAGCTCGGTCTCGTGGGCCCCGAGAGGAAAATGTAACACCTACGGCAGGCCTTATGGTGCTCCCGCAGTACGAACTCGTGCCAAACCCGGAATTTGTTTCTTACTACAACCAATGTGCCGGCCCGTGCGTTGCAATGGATCCAAAGTATATCTATTTAGTGGAGTGCACTCTAAACACATTATCTATTTATTTTTCTCTAGCCTTTCCTAGCCATGCAACCAAGCCACATAAGCTTCATGGGTGCTCCCCACATCATATTATTCATACTACGTTGACTGAAACAAAGATAAATCACCCAAAATAATATCGTCCCTTTTTTTGTTCCTACGATGTTGTGCCGTGCACGTACCTAGTTGTATAGTGGTAGTACTAGTTGTAGTACAAACTTCGTACTAGTAGGAGTAGTAGTACGGAGTGCTCCTACTCTATCAACGAGCCCCATCTGACACAAAATTTCCTAGCTTCCGTGCTACAGCTAGATCTTCCCCTCCTCGTTTCTGTTTTCCAACGTGGTGGGCGGGCTGCGGTTTGCCAATAGTCGGTTTGCTCAACTACGGTCCCACATGAAAGTGAAAATGCTAGGCAACACGCCTTCCCTAGCTATGTGGCATGCCGGACGGGCCGTGGAGTACTCCTGATTCCCGGACATGTGGGGTTGCGACGCGGACGCGGTAGGCCTTTTCCTTTTACTAGCAATGTGCCCGTGCGTTGCGACAGATCCAAAGTAGTAGAATAGTAGTACTTGTTCACAAACTCGAAAGAAAGCACTCTTGTTTTGATATACATATATACCACTAAAAATATATTACTTTTCACTCAAAATATATTTCTCAGGCTGTTTTGATGAGGTGAGGGAGGGATGTGGTTGTTCAAGATAATAAGGTGTTTTTTGCAAATTGGAGCAGAGAAGTGGGCTATTGTTGCAAAAATGCCACAACTTACCTCACAGCCATTAGATGCAGATCTAATGGTCCGAAACGAAGGATGGCAGACAAACCACCATCACCTGCTGAGTCTTTTATAGGAGTAGGAGTAGAGAAACATGTATAAATTGTAACATTTGGTTCTGCTCCTTGGCAGGATCGATAGATAGAAATAACGATTGGAAACACTAGGGCGGGGCTTTTTCCGCCAGATAAGCAGGGTAGTAGCTAGATTGGCGCATCATTGGTTTGGTCACATGCGGTCTGACATGTTCTACTGTTTCTAGCAAGATGCCTGTGCGTTGTACAAAGTTGATGGAGAAGGTAAGCACAACTTATAAATTGACGGATGGAGTACTAGTTACAGTGATGCATATAATTAAGCAAAGGGATCGCACATGTCTGTATTGACTGGAACAAGAATGCAATAGCACAATAAGAATTAAGGCCACGATGATGCGATTGCAGTGGTGGTTACAGGAGGTAAGAAGAAAGGTGCATCCATCAACGTACGACCTCCTCCTCCTCAACCTAGTGCGCCGGGCCACCGACTGGCGGCTAAGGAGCGGCGGCTTTTGTGGCGAGGTCAAGGTGGTTCTCAGCAAAGGCATCCAATGCTTCCAACCGGTTGAGGAAGGCCAATGTCATAGTGTCCTCACTGGCCTGTAGATACCTATGTACACAACTTGCTCGTACACGTGGATGTGTAGGTCGACGAATTCTTGCAGGGCGAGGCGCCTCGCGGCGAGCGCAACCTCCAAGTGGACATTCTTCGTGGTGTCGGCGGGCAGTCGCACGGCCACTAGTGCTTGAAAGAAGTTCCGGCCATGGAGGCCGATTAGGGTGGCAGGCAATGAGGAGCCCGGGCGCGCGGGCTGGAGGAGACGGTGATGTCGTCCACGAGCTCCTTAACGATGGTGAACTTGTTGGTGGTGGCAACGATCATCTGGTCCAACTGAGAGTTGTAGCTGGCGTCGACGATGGCCATCCACCAACCGCTCGCCAACACCGTCTGGAGACGATCCTTGGCGCCATGCCGCAGGCCGTCGTTGTGGACCATCTGGCACAGCCGTTGGCCGCTCGCGCGCATCGCCGCCATGGGTCTGAGTGAGCACTTTTGCGCTTAGTGTAGGTGCTTAGGCAAATGCTTAGGTGCGTACGATCTGGTAGATGCATTGGAATGGAGGGGCGCCTTTATATGAGTGCAAACTGTGTTGCATTCACATCGTGCTGCCTCTTTTCCCGGTCCTCCTCCCATTACGCCCCTCATGCATTGACGATGCTAATTGAAGGAGGATGCATCATTGGCCATTCAACATTTCAGGAACCGCAACCCTCTCCTTGCGCCGCTCACTGTCAAATCGAATAGTACTGCGCTGCCCGCTGCACGCCCGGCTGAACCCGCCTCCTCGCCTCCATCAAACGCCTCCATTAAAACCGCATGCAAACCAAGAAACCTACTCCGGCCACACGTCCGTTCATCTGCGGGCCGGAATTAAACGCAATCCCGGCCGAGCTCCTCCCGTCCGCCATTAGTTTAAATGAGGCCATACACCGGCCAAGCTCCTACCGTCCGCCCACTATTTAAACGAGGCCAGACAGACAGCGGGTGATACGTCCATTTTGCATCATGCTTTTATATCGATATTTATTGCAATATGGGCTGTTATTACACGTTTTGTCACAATACTTATGCCTATTCTCTCTTATTTTACAAGGTTTACATAAGGAGGGAGAATGCCGGCAGCTGGAATTCTGGGGTGGAAAAGGAGCAAATATTAGAGACATATTCTGCACATCTCCAAAAGTCCTGAAACTCCATGAAAGTTATTTTTTAAAATAATAAAAAATATTGAACGGAAGAAGTACGTCAAAGGGGGCCCCACCTGGCCACGAGGGTGGGGGGCGCGCCCTACCCCCCAGGGCGCGCCCCCTGCCTCGTGGGCCCCTGTTGGCTCTCCGGTGGCCATCTTCTGCTATATGAAGTCCTTCATCGAGGAAAAAATCATAAGCAACCTTTCGGGACGAGACTCCACCGCCACGAGGCGGAACCTTGGCGGAACCAATCTAGGGCTCTGGCAGAGCTGTTCTGCTGGGGACACTTCCCTCCGGGAGGGGGAAATCATCGACATTTTCATCACCAACGCTCCTCTCATCGGGAGAGGGCAATCTCCATCAACATCTTCACCAGCACCATCTCCTCTCAAAACCCTAGTTCATCTCTTGTATCCAATTCTTGTCTCCAAGTCCGGGATTGGTACTAGTAGGTTGCTAGTAGTGTTGATTAATCCTTGTAGTTGCTGCTACTTGGTTTATTTGGTGGAAGATCATATGTTCAGATCCTATATGCATATTAATACCCCTCTAATTATGAACATGAATATGCTTTGTGAGTAGTTACGTTTGTTCCTGAGGACATGGGAGAAGTCTTGCTATTAGTAGTCATGTGAATTTGGTATTCGTTCGATATTTTGATGAGATGTATGTTGTCTATCCTCTAGTGGTGTTATGTGAACGTCGACTACATAACACTTCACCATTATTTGGGCCTAGAGGAAGGCATTGGGAAGTAATAAGTAGATGATGGGTTGCTAGAGTGACAGAAGCTTAAACCATAGTTTTTGCATTGCTTCGTAAGGGGCTGATTTGGATCCATATGTTTCATGCTATGGTTAGGTTTACCTTAATACTTTTGTTGTAGTTGCGGATGCTTGCAATAGAGGTTAATCATAAGTGGGATGCTTGTTCAAGTAAGAATAGCACCCAAGCACCGGTCCACCCACATATCAAATTATCAAAGTACCGAACGCGAATCATATGAACGTGATGAAAACTAGCTTGACGATAATTCCCAGGTGTCCTCGGGAGCGCTTTTCTCCATATAAGAGTTTGTCCATGCTTGTACTTTGCTACAAAAAGGATTGGGCCACCTTGCTGCACTTTATTTACTTTTGTTACTTGTTGCTCGTTAAAATTATCCTATCACAAAACTGTCTGTTATCACTTATTTCAGTACTTGCAGAGAATACCTTGCTGAAAACCGCTTATCATTTCCTTCTGCTCCTCGTTGGGTTCGACACTCTTACTTATCGAAAGGACTACAATAGACCCCTACACTTGTGGGTCATCAAGACTCTTTTCTGGCGCCATTGCCGGTGAGTGAAGCGCCTTTGGTTGGTGGAATTTGGTAAGGAAAAAATTATATAGTGTGCTGAAATTTACTGTCACTTGTTACTATGGAAAGTAATCCTCTGAGGGGCTTTTTGGGGGTATCTTCACCCCGACCAGTAGAGCAAAGAGTTGCTCCTCAACCTACTGGACCTACTGAAAATGAAAATGTTCCCTTTGAAGTTCCTTCGGGTGTGTTAGAAAAACTACTAGCTAATCCTTTTGCAGGAGATGGAACAAAGCATCCTGATGAGCACCTAATATATGTGGATTATTTAAGCTTGCAGGTATACCCGATGATGTTGTTAAGAAGAAGGTCTTCCCTTTATCTTTTAAGGGAGATGCATCGACATGGTATAGGCTATGTGATGATACGGGATCATGGAACTACAAACGATTGAAATTGGAATTTCATCAGAAATTTTATCCTATGCATCTTGTTCATCGTGATCGCAATTATATATATAACTTTTGGCCTCGCGAAGGAGAAAGCATCGCTCAAGCTTGGGGGAGGCTTAAATCAATGTTATATTCATGCCCCAATCATGAGCTCCCAAGAGAAATAATTATTCAAAGTTTTTATGCTCGGCTTTCTGATAACAATCGCACCATGCTCGATACTTCTTGTGCTGGCTCTTTTATGATGAAGACTATTGAATTCAAATGGAATTTATTGGAGATAATTAAATGCAACTCTGAAGATTGGGATCTCGACGAAGGTAAGCAGTCAGGTATGACACCTAAGTTTGATTGTGTTAAATCTTTTATGGATACCGATGTTTACCGTAAGTTTAGCACTAAATATGGACTTGACTCTGAGATAGTAGCTTCTTTCTGTGAATCTTTTGCTAATTATGTTGATCTCCCCAAGGAGAAGTGGTTTAAATATCATCCTCCCATAGAAGTCAAAGTAGATGCACCTGCTAAAGTTGAAGAAAATACTATCATTTATAATGATCCTGTTGTTCCTACTTCGTATGTTGAGAAACCACCTTTCCCTGTTAGGATAAAGGATCATGCTAAAGCTTCAACTGTGGTTCGTAAAAGCAATATTAGAACTTATACACCTCCTGAGCAAATTAAAGTTGAACCTAATATTGCTATTGTTAATGATCTCTTGGCTGATAATATTGATGGGCATGTTATTTATTTCTATGGTGAAACTGCTAGAATTGCCAAACCTTGTGCTAAAGATAAACATAGACCTGTGGTAGGCATGCCTGTTATTTCTGTTAAAATAGGAGATCATTGTTATCATGGCTTATGTGATATGGGTGCTAGTGCTATACCTCATGACTTATACAAAGAAATTATGCATGAAATTGCACCTGCTGAGATAGAAGGTATTGATGTTACCATCAAACTTGCTAATAGAGATACAATATCACCCATTGGAATTGTTAGAGATGTTGAAGTCTTTTGTGGGAAAACTAAATATCCTGCTGATTTTCTTATTCTTGGTTCCCCACAAGATAGCTTTTGTCCCATTATATTTGGTAGACCCTTCTTGAACACAGTTAATGCTAGGATAGAGTGCGAAAAGAGTGTTGTTACTATTGGCTTGGGTGATATGTCTCATGAGTTTAATTTCTCTAAATTTAGTAGACAACACCGTGAAGAAGAATTGCCTAGTAAGGATGAAATTATTGGTCTTGCTTCTATTGCCGTACCTCCTAGTGATCCTTTAGAACAATATTTGCTAGACCATGAAAATGATATGTTTATGAATGAAAGAAGGGAAATAGATGAAGTATTCTTTAAACAGGAACCTATCTTGAAACACAATTTGCCTGTTGAAATCCTAGGTTTTCATGGATGACTTTTCCGTCTATGGATCCTCTTTTGACAATTGGTTGAGCAACCTTGATCGAGTTTTGCAGAGATGTGAAGAAACTAATCTTGTTATTAATTGGGAAAAGTGCCACTTTATGGTTAATGAAGGTATTGTCTTGGGGCATAAGGTTTCTGAAAGAGGTATTGAAGTTGATAAAGCAAGGTTGATGCTATTGAAAAGATGCCATGTCCCAAGGACATCGAAGGTGTCGGGACCCCGATTCTAAGTCACACCGATCTAGCCTGTAACACCTCATATCACCTTGCGGCCTCACGCACGGTATTCCCACGGGTGTCGCCTTACCATGGCCCGGGACCGTTTGCGCCTTTTGGCTCACGTATATGATAATGTCGCTAGTATCCATATGACAGAGAACCCGGGCCGACATGGCTAGTCGTGAACCCAAAGCGACACTAACATATGGGGACAGGCATACATGAATCAACATCGAACGTGTCGGTCAGCAGCGTGCGAATCTGGGCTGCAGCGCTGGGCTAACAGGACTCCGGGAACCCAGGCTGTAGCAGGCTAGGCAGGACTCCGGATGTCACCGCGTGACATTTCCCCGAAGGGACAGACACCGGAACGATATGAAACACATGCCGGCCAGTCAAGTGTCCAGAGCAGTAGTGCTAGGCTAGCAGGACTCCGGTGAACCGGGCTGTAGCGGACTACTATGGCTCAAGGAGGCACTAGACTACATTTCCCCATAAGAGAGGCTGCTAAGGATAGACAACTAGATTGTCGGATCCCACACATACCAAGCATTTCAATCATACACACAATATGCTCGATATGTGCAAATACAACATGGCATCACAACAAGACTCTACGACTCAGAGTATTTATTCATTAGGCTCCGAAGAGCCAGATATTACAAACATGGGTCTCATGACCCAACATTCAGAGCATACAAGTCAAAGCACATGCGGAAGCTTAACATGTCTGAGTACAGACATCTACAAATGAAAAGGCTGAGAAGCCCGATATCTACCAGATCCTGCCGAGGGCACAAGATCGTAGCTGAGGTATCAAGCTAAACGTCGAAGTCCACACGGAACTACTAGCGAGACTGACGTCTCTCTGCAAAACATAAAATAGGCAAACGTGAGTACAAATGTACCCAGCAAGACTTACATCAGAACTAGCTACATATGCATCGGTATCAACAAAGGGGTGGTGGAGTTTAACTGCAGCAAGCCAGCTTTGACTCGGTGGCTATCCTGAACTACGACTGCAAGCAACTCTTTTGAGGTGGCGCACACGAGTCCACATATTCACCATACCAATACTCCACTATGGATCTGCTCCCGTCTCCCTACGAGAACGCCGTCCATAGCACTCACGCTTATCTTGCGCATTTTAGAGTATCCACTTTCACTTGTCTATGAACTGTTATAGGCAACCCAGAAGTCCATTTCCGCGGACACGGCTATTCGAATAGATGATGTTAACCCTGCAGGGGTGTACTTCGTCACACACGCTCTCGCCACTTACCACCATGTACACGTCGTGTACCTCGGCAACCTTCAAGCGGAAGCCTGGCGAGGGAGTCGGCCACAGCCTACCTAAACACTCAAGTCTCTAGTCCAGGTTTATCGCCTATTCAGGTTCCATCCGCAGGGAGTCCGGCCGAGGTTTCCACATACGGCCCCGAACGATGTGTGCAGGGTTCCCGAGACACCAAACGGGCGCCCGGTACACCGTGCCACGTGCCTACCGCATCACAGCCCACCCCTCGGTCAGCGCTGTCCACGGCCTCCAGCATACTACTAACACCAGAAACTACTTGCAACTCCTGGACAGAGGACAAGGGTGATTAAGAAGCCGAGAGGGTCCATTGGTTTCGGGCCCAATGCGTGGTAGTAACTGTATCATGGATCACAAACACAGAACTCAGTTCCTGAGGACGGCTTCAATGAGACAACCCACCATGTACTCCTACATGGCCTCTCACCGCTACCTTTACCAAATCGTGTTCACACACTTAGCTCACACACAGTAGGACATGTTCACAACTTTCCAATTCATCCCCGATGAATCAGACCTGACACAACTCTAAGCAATAGCAGGCATGACAAACAAGCATGAATGAGTAGGCACATCAGGGCTCAAACAACTCCTACTCATGCTAGTGGGTTTCATCTATTTACTGTGGCAATGACAGGTCATGCAGTGGATAAGGGGTTCAACTACCGCAACAAGTAACAGTTGAATCGTTGTTGTCCTAATGTAGTAAAAGAGAGCAGGAGCGAGAGAGTGGGATTGTATCGGAATGAACAAGGGGGTTATGCTTGCCTGGCACTTCTGAAGATATTATAGTTCTTCATCGGTGTCATCGATCACGTCATCGGAGCATCGGCTACTGAGAGGGGACGGTTACCGGCAAACAAAGAAGGGCATGATCAATGCAATGCACAATATGATGCATGCTATGACATGGCAATATGAATGTGTTTTGGGCTAATGCCAGCTAGAACAGAATGGTTTGAGTTGATTTGAACCAAAGATTCAAATTCAAATTCAAACTATGAATTCAAATAGTGCATTATCATGTTTTCACCTATACAGCAGGTATAACTTAGTTTGACATGCATGAAAATGATACAGATGGATAGATTGCATTTTTCTGATAGTTTTTCATATATAAATTATTTCATTCTGAGCTACGGTTGATTTTATATGATTTTTACAAGTTTATACTATTTTTTGGAATTTTCTGAATTATTTTAAATCCCGAAAATGCTTTACTGCGTCAGCCTGACGTCAGTGTGACGTCAGCAGGTCAACTAACCTCGTCCAGGTCAAACCTGACCAGTGGGGTCCACTGGTCAGTGACACAGAGCTGTCTGGGTCACAGACATGTGGGGTCAGGTCAACAGCCACGTCAGCACGGTCAGCTCTGACGTGTGGGTCCCGTTGGATTATAAACTAATCTAAACAAAGATTAAATTAACATAAATAGGCACTGGGGCCCACATGGCAGTGGCTCTAGTGGTGTTTAGTATGGTCATTAGTGCTAATTAAACCGGCGCCACGTCAGCAGTTGACGCCGGCAACCACAGCAACGACGGGGACTCGCCGGAGTTGCTCGGCACGGCACTACAGATCACCGCTTCACGCGTAGTTTGCGGCTACGGCGAGCTGGCGGGGCGGCGCATCTTATGGAGCAAGCAGAGGGGGCTGGGGTGGTCTGTGGTGACGGCAGCAGCGAGCTAGGTGGCGGCCGGAGTTTGGGCGCCGATGGAAACGATGGCTACAGCAAGCGCTAGGCCGCGGGGTTAAGGGGAAACGACGGCGAAGCTCACAGTGATCGCGAAGAGGGGCTCGGCTTGCTCGGGGATGTCCTGTGGCTGGCGAATCGACGACGGCGGTGGTCGGCTCCCGAGGACGAGGACGACGGCGATGGCGAGGATGAGGGGCTCCCGGGCTTGTTTTGGTTCTCCTCGTCGACGTGCAGAGCCGCGGCGGACCCTTGGGATACGGTAGGGAGGTCAGGCGAGCTCGGTGGGCGCGTTGGCAGTGAGCGGCGGCGACGGGCTAAGCTCAGGTGGTCGCGGGAGAGAGGGCAGAGAAGGGGAGGAGTTCCAGAGAGAGGGGAAGGACCAGGGGGGCTCGGGCGTCTCCAGGCGCCCGTCGAGGACGGGGAAGGAAGCAGGAGGTGGCGGGGAGACGTGGCCGCGGTCGGCTGTGATGCGGGCACGCAGCAGCTCCTACTGGCAGGAGCTTGAAGAAGCTCCTGGCGGTTGGGCTGGTGGGCTGGGCTGAGGGAAGCTGGGCCAGGCTACAGGGAGGCCAGGTGAGGTTTCTGCCCTTTTTTTAACTTTCTGTTTTGTTTTCTTTTGATTAACATTCTGCCACTGTTTAAAATTCAGAACAATTTCAAAACAGTGACAAAAACCCTTTGGATATTTTTATGTTGTTGGATGGACTTTTCCAATAGTACATAAAACATTTCAAAGTTATTTGAAACATATTCCATATATTATGAATATAATTCCAAATTCAAATACAATAATGATTTAAATTCAGTGCCCAAAATATTCCACAAAAATGTTCACCATTTTTGGTTTGGACTCAAAGCCTTGCCAAAATATCAAACATTGATGAAGGCATTTTGGGTTCATTGAATGCAATTTCAGTTGAACCTAGTTGATTTAATTTAGGTGCTAGGGTTTAGGCAATCCCCATTTCAAGTTTCTTTCAAAGTTTAAACATGATGCACACATGAAGTTAGCCTAGTGCAATGTCAGGAGCTAGGGATGTGACAGAAGGTATAAGAAGTTTCCTTGGTCACGCCGGTTTTTATAGGAGGTTCATTAAGGACTTCTCAAAAATTTCTTGGCCTCTGACTAATTTATTACAAAAAGATATACCATTTGTCTTTGATGATGATTGTGTAGAATCATTTGAAATACTTAAGAAAGCATTGGTCTCTGCACCTATTGTTCAGCCACCTGTTTGGAATTTACCCTTTGAAATTATGTGTGATGCTAGTGATTATGCAGTAGGTGCTGTTCTAGGGCAAAGAGTTGATAAGAAATTAAATGTTATTCAATATGCTAGTAAAACTCTAGACAATTCTCAAAGAAATTATGCTACTACTGAAAAAGAATTCCTAGCAGTTGTATTTGCTTGTGATAAGTTCAGACCTTATATTGTTGATTCCAAAGTAATTATTCACACGGATCATGCTGCTCTAAAATATCTTATGGAAAATAAAGATGCTAAACCTAGACTTATTAGATGGGTTCTCTTGCTACAAGAATTTGATTTGCATATTGTTGATAGAAAGGGAGCTGAGAACCCCGTTGCAGACAACTTGTCTAGGTTAGAAAATGTTCTTGATGACCCACTACCTATTTATGGTAGCTTTCCTGATGAGCAATTAAATGTCATAAATGCTTCTCGTAGTACTCCAAGGTATGCTGATTATGCTAATTACATTGTTGCTAAATTTATACCACCTAGTTTCACATACCAGCAAAAGAAAAAAAATTCTATGATTTGAGACATTACTTCTGGGATGACCCACATCTTTATGAAGAAGGAGTAGATGGTGTTATTAGACGTTGTGTACCTGAGCATGAACAGGAACAGATCCTACGCAAGTGTCACTCTGAGGCATATGGAGGACACCACGCTGGAGACAGAACTGCACATAAGGTATTGCAGTCCGGTTTTTATTGGCCTACTCTCTTCAAGGATGCCCGTAAGTTTGTCTTATCTTGTGATGAATGTCAAAGAATTGGTAATATTAGTAAACGTCAAGAAATGCCTATGAACTATTCACTTGTTATTGAACCATTTAATGTTTGGGGTTTTGATTATATGGGACCTTTTCCTGCCTCTAATGGATATACACATATTTTAGTTGCTGTTGATTACGTTACTAAGTGGGTAGAAGCTATTCCAACTAGTAGTGCTGATCATAACACTTCTATTAAAATGCTTAAAGAATTTATTTTTCCGAGGTTTGGACTCCCTAGATATTTAATGACTGATGGTGGTTCACATTTTATTCATGGTGTTTCCCGTAAAATGCTTGCTAAGTATGATGTTAACCATAGAATTGCATCTCCTTATCACCCCACAGTCTAGTGGTCAAGTAGAATTGAGTAATAGAGCTCAAATTAATTTTGCAAAAGACCGTCAATAGATCTAGAAAGAATTGGTCCAAGAAACTTGATGATGCATTATGGGCCTACAGAACTGCATATAAAAATCCTATGGGTATGTCTCCGTATAAAATGGTTTATGGAAAAGCATATCACTTACCCCTCGAACTAGAACATAAGGCTTATTGGGCTATTAAAGAGCTCAACTAGGATTTCAAACTTGCCGGTGAGAAGAGGTTATTTGATATTAGCTCACTTGATGAATGGAGAACCCAAGCTTATGAAAATGCCAAATTGTTTAAAGAAAAAGTCAAAAGATGGCATGACAAAAGGATACAAAAGCGTGAGTTTAATGTAGGTGATTATGTATTGCTATACAACTCTCGTTTAAGATTTTTTGCAGGAAAACTTCTCTCTAAATGGGAAGGTCCTTACGTTATCGAGGAGGTCTATCGTTCCGGTGCCATAAAAATCAACAACTTCGAAGGCACAAATCCGAAGGTGGTGAACGGTCAAAGAATCAAACATTATATCTCAGGTAATCCTATAAATGTTGAAACCAATGTTATTGAAACCGTAACCCCGGAGGAATACATAAGGGACACTCTCCGGAACGTTTCAGACTCCGAAAAGGAATAGGTATGTGGTACGGTAAGTAAACGGACTCCAAAACAATTTTTATGGCAATATTTCTCCGTTTTGGAATATTTAGAAAAAAAGAAAAATAAGAAGCAGTCCGGGAAGGACACGAGGGCTCCACGAGGGTGGAGGGCGCGCCCTACCCTACTGGGCGCGCCCCTACCTCGTGGGCACCTCATGTGCTCTCCGGACTCCGTTTTCTTGCACGATACGTATTTTGGTCGGTAAAAATTCATTATATAATCTCCCGAAGGTTTTGACCACCATATCACGCAATTATCCTCTGTTCTTGTTTCGAGCGGTTTTCTGTCAGAGTTGTCAAGGCCAGGCATCATGTCGTCCCCCTCCTCCAACAATGGTGACAACGATGCTTGGATAATGAAGATAGAGCTGAAGAGGGAAGAACCCATGGAGATCAACAAGGATGAAGGGATCAAGAAGGCCACGGAGGATCAAGCTCCGGCAGTAGAAGACACTCTTCAACTTGATCATAATCTTCTTACCCCAACTGAGATTGAAGCTTTCAAGATGATTGAGTTAGCTCGTATACAGAACAAGTATCTCACACGTGAAAATATGTTGTTGAAGGAGCATATCATTGCACACAAGGGCATTATCCGCAAGCTGGAGGACCTCTTACGCTCGATGTGCGACTATCCATCATCAACAACCCTGCCACCTTCGTCACCAGCAAAGGAGATATAATCACATGGGTATGGGCACTCCCCTTGGCAACTGCCAAGCTTGGGGGAGATGCCCCGGTATCATATCACCATCACACTCCTATTTTTACCTTTTTCTTAGTTCGATCCTATTAGTAGTTTCTTGATCTAGTAGAATAAAGTTTGGTATGATCTAGTTTTTGAGTTTTTCTTTATGATCCCTCTAGGTAATCGAGTCCGTGAGCTATATAATAAAGAGTAGTGTTGAGTCAAGGGCTTAATTATCTTGCTATGATCTTGAGTGAATAAAAGAAAAGAGAAAAAGAATAAAAAGAAATAAAGAGATCATATTGATCTTATTGAGAGTAATGACTTCACATATAAAGGGTATGATGATTAAAATTTGTTGGGAGTTGGCAAACACAGCTTTGGTCATCGTTGCAATTAATAGGAAGTAATAAAGAAAGAGAGGTTTCACATATAAATATACTATCTTGGACATCTTTTATGATTGGGAGCACTCATTAAAATATGACATGCTAAAGAGTTGATGTTGGACAAGGAATACAACATAATGGGTTATGTTTTCTTATATCTGAGATAAAGTATATTGTCATGGATCATCCAACATGTTCAGCTTGCCTTTCCCCCTCATGCTAGCCAAATTCTTAGCACCAAGTAGAGATACTACTTGTGCTTCCAAAAACCCTTAAACCAGTTTTGCCATGAGAGTCCGCCATATCTACCTATGGATTGAGTAAGATCCTTCAAGTAAGTTGTCATCGGTGCAAACAACAAAAATTGCTCTCTAAATATGTATGATTGATTGGTGTGGAGGAAATAAGCTTTATACGATCTTGTGATGTGGAAGAAATAAAAGCGACGGACTGCATAATAAAGGTTCATATCACAAGTGGTAATATAAAGTGACGTTCTTTCGCATTAAGATTTTGTGCATCCAACCCTGAAAGCGCATGGCAACCTCTGCTTCCCTCTGCGAAGGGCCTATCTGTTACTATCATCTTCTACCTTATGCAAGAGTCATGGTGATCTTCACCTTTCCTTTTTATATTTTATCCTTTGGCAAGCACAAGGTGTTGGAAAGATCCTGATAGATATATCTAATTGGATGTAAGTCAGCATGAGTTATTATTGTTGACATTACCCTTGAGGTAAAAGGTTGGGAGGCGAAACTATAAGCCCCTATCTTTCTCTGTGTCCGATTAAAACTCCATAACCACAAGTATTGCGTGAGTGTTAGCAATTATAAAAGACTAAATGATAGGTGAGTATGTGGACTTGCTATAAAGCTCTGACATAGACTCTTTCTGATGTTATGATAAATTGCAATTGCTTCAATGACTGAGATTATAGTTTGTTAGTTCTCAATGAAGTTTTTGATTCATACTTTTGCATTGTGAGTAGATTATTACTTGAGCATAAGAAATCATATGACAATATCCATATATGTTGCTGTTATGAGAATAATCATGATGCTCTCATGTCCGTATTTTATTTTATCGACACCTCTACCTCTAAACATGTGGACATATTTATCGCTTTCGGCTTTCGCTTGAGGACAAGCGAGGTCTAAGCTTGGGGGAGTTGATACGTCCATTTTGCATCATGCTTTTATATCGATATTTATTGCAATATGGGCTGTTATTACACGTTTTGTCACAATACTTATGCCTATTCTCTCTTATTTTACAAGGTTTACATAAGGAGGGAGAATGCCGGCAGCTGGAATTCTGGGCTGGAAAAGGAGCAAATATTAGAGACCTATTCTGCGCAACTCCAAAAGTCCTGAAACTCCACGAAAGTTATTTTTGGAAATAATAAAAAATATTGAGCGGAAGAAGTACGTCAGAGGGGGCCCCACCTGGCCACGAGGGTGGGGGCGCGCCCCCTGCCTCATGGGCCCCCTGTTGGCTCTCCGGTGGCCATCTTCTGCTATATGAAGTCCTTCGTCGAGGAAAAAATCATAAGCAACCTTTCGGGACGAGACTCCGCCGCCATTAGGCGGAACCTTGGCGGAACCAATCTCGGGCTCCGATAGAGCTGTTCTGCCGGGGACACTTCCCTCCGGGAGGGGGAAATCATCGCCATCGTCATCACCAACGCGCCTCTCATCGGGAGAGGGCAATCTCCATCAACATCTTCACTAGCACCATCTCCTCTCAAAACCCTAGTTCATCTCTTTTATCCAATTCTTGTCTCCAAGTCCGGGATTGGTACTAGTAGGTTGCTAGTAGTGTTGATTACTCCTTGTAGTTGATGCTAGTTGGTTTATTTGGTGGAAGATCATATGTTCAGATCCTATATGCATATTAATACCCCTCTTATTATGAACATGAATATGCTTTGTGAGTAGTTACGTTTGTTCCTGAGGACATGGGAGAAGTCTTGCTATTAGTAGTCATGTGAATTTGGTATTCGTTCGATATTTTGATGAGATGTATGTCGTCTATCCTCTAGTGGTGTTATGTGAACGTCGACTACATAACACTTCACCATTATTTGGGCCTAGAGGAAGGCATTGGGAAGTAATAAGTAGATGATGGGTTGCTAGAGTGACAGAAGCTTAAACCCTAGTTTATGCATTGCTTCGTAAGGGGCTGATTTGGATCCATATGTTTCATGCTATGGTTAGGTTTACCTTCATACTTTTGTTGTTGTTGCGGATGCTTGCAATAGATGTTAATCATAAGTGGGATGCTTGTTCAAGTAAGAGCAGCACCCAAGCACCGGTCCACCCACATATCAAATTATCAAAGTACCGAACGCGAATCATATGAACGTGATGAAAACTAGCTTGACGATAATTCCCATGTGTCCTCGGGAGCGCTTTTCTCCATATAAGAGTTTGTCCAGGCTTGTCCTTTGCTACAAAAAGGATTGTGCCACCTTGCTGCACTTTATTTACTTTTGTTACTTGTTGCTCGTTACTAATTATCCTATCACAAAACTGTCTGTTATAACTTATTTCAGTACTTGCAGAGAATACCTTGCTGAAAACCGCTTATCATTTCCTTCTGCTCCTCGTTGGGTTCGGCACTCTTACTTATCGAAAGGACTATGATAGATCCCCTACACTTGTGGGTCATCAGCGGGCAAGAAACGCACCCCTCCGCCACTCCCCCATCTCCTCCTTCACCATTTTCTCCACTCTTCAGATGGCTTTCGGGGAGCCGTTCTCCGGCATACTACCCGGCTGGGTGGCCCGCCGAGCCCTCCGGATACGGGCGAGGCCGCTCGGTGCTTCACCAACCTCGCTTGGCTCGACGGAGCCAGTTGCCGCCCCAAGCCGGCGTGTGCTTCTACAACTCGCCGCTCTAGTTCAGCTCGATGAGGAGTGGCGAGTTGCTCCGCCCCGGCACGGTGGCGAGTACGGAGGCATGGGCATCGTTGATGCCGCGTCGTACCGCGCCACTAGTGTCTGCGGTGGCCGCTGATACGTATCCAACGTATCTATAATCTTTTATTATTCCATGCTCTTATATTATCATTCTTGGATGTTTTATAATCATTTTATAGTCATTTTTGGTAATTACCTATTGACATAGTGCCAAGTGCCAGTTGCTGTTTTCTGCAAGTTTTTTACATTGCAGGAAATCAATACCAAATGGAGTCCAAACACAGTGAAACTTTTTGTGGAAATTTTTTGGACCAGAAGACATCCAGTGGGCCAGAGAAGCGCCTAGGGGGTGCTCCGAGTGGAGCACAACCCACCAGGGCGCGCCTGGAGGCCCAGGCGCGCCCAGGTGGGTTGTGCCCACCCCGGGTGCCTCCCGAACCGGCTCTTTGCTCTATAAATACCCCACTATTCCAGAAACCCTAGTAGAGTCGACGAAAATCAATTCCAGCCGCCGCAGAGTCTAGAACCACCAGATCCAATCTAGACACCATCACGGAGGGGTTCATCATGCCCATCGGTGCCTCTCCGATGATGTGTGAGTAGTCTTTTGTAGACCTTCGAGTCCATAGTTAGTAGCTAGATGGCTTCCTCTCTCTCTTTTGATTCTCAATACAATGGTCTCTTGGAGATCCATATGATGTAACTATTTTTGCGGTGTGTTTGTTGGGATCAGATGAACTTTGAGTATTTGATCAGATCTATCTGTTTATCCACGAAAGTTATCTTAGTCTTCTTTGATCTCTTATATGCATGATTGCTTATAGCCTCGTATTTCTTCTCCGATATTTGGGTTTTGTTTGGCCAACTTGATCTCTTTATCTTGCAATGGGAATAGGTGCTTTGTGATGGGTTCGATCTTACGGTGCTTGATCCCAGTGACAGGAGGGGAACCGATACGTATGTATCATTGATATTAATGATAACAAGATGGGGTCTATTTCTACATAAATAGATCTTGTCTACATCATGTCATCGTTCTTATTGCATTACTCCATTTCTCCATGAACTTAATACACTAGATGCATGCTGGATAGCGGTCGATGTGTGGAGTAATAGTAGTAGATGCATGCAGGAGTCGGTCTACTAATCTTGGACGTGATACCTATATAATGATCATTTCCTGGATATCGCCATGATTATTTGAAGTTCTATCAATTGCCCAACAGTAATTTATTTACCCACCGTTTGCCATTTTTCTCAAGAGAAGCCACTAGTGAAATCTATGGCCCCCGGGTCTCTTCTTTAATATATTTGCCTTTGCGATCTATTTAATTTGCTTTTATTTTTAGATCTATTAAACCAAAAATACAAAAATACCTTGCTGCACTTTATTTTATTTGGCGTTTTATCTATCAGAATATTACAACTCTCTCACGTCCGCTTGCCAATTTCTGGCGCCGTTACCCGAAAGGGATTGACAACCCCTTTAACACATCGGGTTGCGAGTATTTGTTATTTGTGTGCAGGTGCTATTTAGGTAGTGTTGCTTGGTTCTCCTACTGGTTCGATAACCTTGGTCTCATCACTGAGGAAAGTACCTACCGTCGCTGTGCTGCATCATCCCTTACTCTTTGGGGAAATACCGACGCAGTCTAGTAGACATCAAAAGGAATTTCTGGCGCCGTTGCCGGGGAGACATCATCAACATCTACCAGGTTCCTAATCACAAATATCATCTCCTCGCAATTTACATTATTTTCCATTTGCCTCTTGTTTTCCTCTCCCCCACTTCACAAAAATTTGTCGTTTTATTCGCCCTCTTTTTCGTTCGCCGTTTTCTTGCCGGATCTGTCTTTGTGTGCGTTCTTGTTTGCGTAGTCATGATGCCTCAAAGAAAATATTATGATGTTCCTTACCCCAATATTTTTGCTTGAAATTGAGAAAAGTACTAAGAAATATATGACAACACAGTTTGAGCATAATAAGTATTTTACCGAAAAACTCAAGGAGCACTCCGTTGTGCTAGATGCTATAACAAAACAACTTGATGATGTTAGTAGAGAAGTTTGCAATCTCCAATCTAAGTATGCTTTTGCTAAAATTTGCTAGAACAAATATTCGATACACAAGCTACCCTAGTAAATCAAATGGCCGCTAAACCAATCTCGCTAGAAGATAAAAGTGATGAAGATCTCAAAGTGATTGGTGTTTATTCTATTGATTCCTCGTTTAGTAAAATTAAGATTGATGAAAAAGGGACTGCAGAAGAGTCAACTTTAGTTAGAAGGTGTCCCGATAATTCGGAGGGTGAAAATCTTGTTGAGAAAATTGATAAAAGTATGTTTGAAGATGTCAAAACTTTAACTAGTGATGTGCCCACTCTTTTGGATTACAAAGACTTTAATTATGATAGTTGCTCTTTGATTGATTGTATTTCTTTGTTGCAATCCATGATAAATTCACCCCATGCTTATGAAAAAATAAAGCTTTTACTAAACATATTGTTGATGCTATGATGAAAGCTTTAGAAGAAAAGTTGGAATTAGAAGTTTCAATTCCTAAAAAATTACATGATGAATGGGAACCCACTATCAAAGTCAAGATTAAAAATTATGAGTGTTTTTCTTTGTGCGACTTGGGTGCTAGTGTTTCTACAATTCTGAAATCTTTATGTGATGTGCTTGGTATTACCGATATTGAAGAGTGTTCTTTAAATTTGCACCTGGCGGATTCTAAAATTAAAAATCCTATGGGAAGAATTAATGATGTTCTTATTCTTGCAAATAGGAATTATGTGCCCACATATTTTATTGTTCTGGATATTGATTGCAATCCGTCTTGTCCAATTATTCTTGGTAGACCGTTTTTACGCACTATCAGTGCCGTGATTGATATGAAAGAAGGCAATATTAAGTTCCAATTTCCACGAAGGAGGGGTATGGAACACTTCCCTAGAACAAGAATTAGGCCACCATATGAATCAATCATGAGGGCATCTTATGGATCTCGAGACAAAGTTGACAAAACTTAGATCCTTTGCCTTATGCCTAGCTAGGGGCGTGAAACAATAGCGCTTGCTGGGAGGTAACCCAATGAATAAAATTTATTTTTGCTTTTTTCTTTCTGTTATTGAGTGTTTGCGCAATTATGCTACTGTTATGATTGTGTTTTTGTGTTTCAATTAGTGTTTGTGCCAAGTAAAGCCTTTAGGATATTGTCGGTGTCAAAACCGGCGGATCTCGGGTAGGGGGTCCCGAACTGTGCGTCTAAGGTCGATGGTAACAGGAGACAGGGGACACGATGTTTACCCAGGTTCGGGCCCTCTCTATGGAGGTAATACCCTACTTCCAGCTTGATGGATCTTGATGAATATGAGTATTACAAGAGTTGATCTACCACGAGATCGTAATGTCTAAAACCCTAGAAATCTAGCATGTATGATTATGATTGTCCCTATGGACTAAACCCTCCGGTTTATATAGATACCGGAGGGGACTAGGGTTGTAGAAAGTCGGTTGCAGAGAAAGGAATCTTCATATCCAGATGCCAAGCTTGCCTTCCATGCCAAGGAGAGTCCCATCCGGACACGGGTGAGTGTCTTCGGTCTTGTATCTTCACCGCCCATCAGTCCGGCCCATGTCCAATAGGCCGGACGCCCGAGGACCCCTTAATCCAGGACTCCCTCAGTAGCCCCTGAACCAGGCTTCAATGACGAGGTGTCCGGCATGCAGATTGTCTTCGGCATTGCAAGGCAGGTTCCTCCTCCGAATACTCCAAAACAGCCTTAGAACACAAAGAACGTGTCCGGCTCTACAAAACAAGTACCACACACAACCGCAAAGAGTATAATATTTCACGAGTCCAAGCTACTGACAACTTTTTGTAGCGTGATGCCAAGTCACCACCCGGTCATTATTTCGAACCATTTTTCGGCCTGTCGCTCCATGTTTTGAGATGCAGTTTCATTGACACGTCTTGTCAAAGCAGAGACCGTGTCCCCTTATTACGGGATTCTCATCAATACGGGTGTGGGTAATCCAACCGTCCCATCAGCATGATTCCTTGGGAATAGGCAAGTTTTAAGGCCCATGAGGAGGTGTTTGATATTCACTGCCTTTACAAAGGGGCACAGACCCATCTTTCTCCTCTACGCCTGCCTCTTCCTCAACCTTTCCAACCTCGAGTTCCAGCACCTAGGTTTCAACTTAATTGCTACGAGCCTCCCAGTCATGTTCGGACCCAGCCTTCAAGACCGGTGGGTGGCCTGTTCTGTCACAGAGGAGGATATTGCGAAGCTCCGAGCTGCAAGATACCTGACCGCGGAAATCCTCCACAGACTCCCTGATAAAGGGCAGGTTATCCCTACCCCCAGATCCGGTGAGAGGGTCGTATTCATCTCCCACTTCCTCTGGGGGCTAGGGTTCGCTCTCCATCCCTTTGTCTGTGGGCTCATGTTCTATTATGGGCTAGATTTTCACGATCTAGCCCTGGACTCTTTTCTTCTCATCTCGGTGTTCATCGTCATGTGTGAGGCCTTTCTCCATATTCCTCCACACTTCGGCTTATGGCTCAAGAACATTAATGTTAAGATGAAGGTGATCGAGGGGAAGCAAGCAAAGTGTGGTGGTGCCATGGTGAGCAAGCTTACCAACGCTCTTTGGCTAAAGGCTCTTTCACGGAATCCTCCAACTTATGGCAGCGGGAGTGGTTTTACATCACTGAACCCCATGGTATCAAGTGGGCAGCTACACCTGCGTTCAGATCTGGCCCTCCAATACAGCTCGCGTCATGGATCAATAAAGGGTGGACTGGGGATCAATTGATGAAGTGCAGACTCTACAGAGCCGCATCCGGAGTCTCCTTGAGAAGGGCACCGATCTCATCAACGTAATCCAAGTAATGCTAGTCCGCCGGGTCCTGCCGTGCCAGCGACGGCCTCTCCGCATGTCGGAGTTCAGTCCGCAAGGACCACGGACCCTTCAGCACTTCTTCGGCACGACGCACAGAGGAATGTGGAAGTTATTTTTCGGGACACGAAAGCAGTGGCCGGATACCACCGAGGACATCGGCCTTGACTTCAACCATCCGGATACCTCAGTAAGCACTCAACGACTGAACACAGCTTAGTTAAATATCCCGTAATAAGGTACTGAGAAAACCATCTTCTTCCAGGGCTGGATAAAGAAGGCGGAGCGAATTAGGTGTTCGGCCCCTCTGCCCAAAGACTCAGTTGATCCTTTGCTAACAAGGATGCTGGTTCCGGCACCATACCAAGTGCCGGCAAAAGAGGACAAGGAGGAGAGCAGGAAGGCCAAAGGTGGCCTCCATTTTGAAGGTACACCAGACACTGTGTCCGGGGAGATTAGGGCTTCCTCTTCCGAAGACAAAAGAGAAAGAGAAGCTGACATCCTTTCTCCCCATGGTAAGAAAAGGGCCGCCTCCGAAGGTTGGGAGGTAAAGGCTCCTAAGCGGGGGAAGATGCCCTTGTCAGGCGGTCCGGGCTCGGAAGACGACGTTGTTGCATAGTTCCTCCGTAAGGACAAGCCTTTAGCCGAATCGTAAGTGAACAAGGGTGTCTTAAACATATCATGTTCTTTTCCTATTACAAGGGTAACATCTAGAATATATGTTTGCAGTCTGGCACGCAGTCTTCCTCAACAATCCTCTTCCTCGGGGGATCTTCTTCCGGAGATGATGGAAAGCGAGATGCCTCCACCAGCCTCTTTGCCCAATAGGGCGGACGACTTCGAGGTGTCGTCCTAGAGGATCTCTCCTGATCAACAAGTGGTGCGGGAGACAATGAAGACAACGCCCGAAGGTGAAACTTCGGTCACCCAAGGTCCGGGGTGTGCAGCCCCTACGGGGACCAACAATAAAGGCCCCAGACTATCCGGTTTACAGCCGGAGACGACTCTAGGGTCGAGTAAACATATCCCTTCAAAGGGAGTCCGTACTCCTGCAGCTGCTTTCAGGAATCCGGAGGTGCCGGATACATTGATGGACATGCTGCGACATGCGTCCGTCTCAGAGGAACATCGTACCTTGATGGGTACGGTGGTTGGGAGGATTCAGTCCGTGAAAAGCAGATTGAATGAAGCCTTCATGGGCTTGCTAAGAGGCTTCGAGGTACACAATGAAATATCTTCAATTGCAGTCTACGTGCAAAATGCACCTGTGTATAGATAGTAGCCCCTGAGACTCTGGTTGTCACCCAAAGGGAGGCAATCAGAGGATAAAAAAAAGATATGCCCAGGAGATAAGCCAATTGATTTGAACACAGGCTGTTACATCCGTGACAACTGCCCATGCTACAGAGGTTGCAGGTCTGAAGCAGAAACTTGACATGGCGAATGACGACATCACGCTTATTAACAGGCGGCTCCACGAGGCGCAAGGTATGTTTTGGGGCGGCCAGTATATGTATGTATAATAACATGAGCACAAAGCTGAGGATTATATACTAAGGCATGCACAACTGCAGATAGTGCTGCCGCGATTGAGACCATTCGGGCTGAGCTTGCCTGAGCCAAGGAGCAAGCCAGGATGAGTAATGTGGCTGCCAAGAAGGCAGCTAAGGAGTTAATGGACGAACAGGCTGCTCGGCGCCAGTGTGAGGATAGAATATCTTCCATAGAGCAAGATCTAAAGGATGCCACTGGCAAATGCCAAGCACTCGAGGAGGAGAACAAGGCCAAAGTAGCCGAACTCGAGAAGGCCTTACAAGAGGCGAGAGAAGCACGATCCGAGTCTAGAGCGGCTCGGGAGGAGATCTGGCAAGTCGGGGAGATAGCGGCCGGTAATCCCTTTTTATTACAGACTAAATTCGGTGATCCGAAGTATGCCCCGCTTAATCAAATGTGGAGCTTTCCAGACGCATTCTTGGACTTGCCGAAGAGTGTCTCCGATCCGGCGCAGTTTTTCCAAGCGCAAGAAGGGTATGCAACGGAGAAGCTTTTCTGGTCACAATTCAGCACGCCAAAGCGCCCGCTGTTGCTGAACGAACAGATGGCCCAGTGGGCCGAGCTCCACAAGATATCCGGATCTGCCATGAAGGACGTCGTGGTCCGGCTGTGGCCGACTGAGCCAATACCGAATAGTTATTTCGGTTTGGTGCAGCGACTTGTTGATGTGGTGCCGCGTATCGACGCCGTTAAGCGGTCAACGTGCATAGAAGGTGCACGGATGGCCTTTGCCCGCATCAAGACGTACTGGGTAAAGATGAAGGCCACCAACGTCGCGGCGAAGAGTCCACCCAGCGGGAAGGACCATCACACGCCGGAGCATTATTTTGAGGATGTCCTAGAGGGCGCCCGCTTGATAGAGGGTCAGTGCTCGAAGGATATGATCTTCGAGTGAATGTACGGAAATTGTAAAAACAATATTATGATATATTAGGTCTATGTTTTTTATACTTTTTGCCTGAAAGTTTTGGTTCCTCCTGTGCGGCCGTTTTTTGTATAATCTGAAAGTTTTCCAGTCGTCAGCTTCGGCCCCCTCGCATATAATACGGGGGTGTTCGGAAAAGCACTTGATTACTCTTGACCCAACGTCTTGGTCCGTGAAGGAGGTGTCAATGCGGCGAACTAGGCAATTAGACTATAGGGCTTTAACACTTTCACTTAGCCATAGGAGTTTGATGGTGGGTCTACGATATAGCCCCTGGTATGTACGCGGTTATCCAAATACGGTGCGTTACATAGGTGACCTGAAGAACGGTCCTTCGTGTAATACGGAAGGAATCGCGGAAGATTCTGATAAGTCATCGAGTGGTTGACCATCTCACGCTGCATCATGAGAGTCAATTTTCAGCTTTCTCTACTAAGGTGCTTGACCAGATGAACCGGAAACACAATCGCAGTAGTTCTCCCTTTACTACCCTAGCCGATAGAGGGGAACGTAAGGTAGTAAGCACAGGAGCCGGGCAACCCAACTATTGACCAAAGACATGATTCCGAGCTGATGCACATAAGGCCAAACTCGTGACGCCGAAGTGTGCCATGAAGCTGTTCGGACTTGTCGGCAACTCATTTGTTCCCATATCGAGCCCCTGGCAATTTGTGCCGAGGTGCGTGCGTGAAACAACCGAAGAAGCAAAATTCAGTTCTTTAGAAAAAGTGAGTACTGAATATGGATTATGTTCACTGGAATCTGGTTGATACGGTAAATGCAATCTTATAGATTATAACGCCCCTACCCGGGCTATTTGATATGCCAGGGGTCGAAGGCTGAGAGAAAAGGCACTTTACAGGCTCGAAATAAAGAGTCCGGTATACAAAAGATTATTTGGACCTGCTGTCGCACGTCTGCACCGCCTTGCCTCAGCGAAAGGACTCCTTAACGGGAATAGCCTTTGGGTAAGTATACGAAGCTGGACTCCGAAAGAGTCCGGGAGGTGACCAGCTCTTGAGTCACCTGTGGTAAAAGATAACAAATATTTAGAAAAGAAAAAGAGGCTATGGGAGTGCTTGTAGGCCTGTACGTATTGTGCCTCAGCCGATGACCAAGGTATTTGAAGTGCATAATTCTGTATGCGTGGTACAAACTTCGCAGGTATATGAGGCGAACGACGGAGGCCGAACTGCTAATCCAGCTCTGAGATTGATCGGTCCTGTTTAATAGAGACCGACAGCTTGATGGCCGATGAGATACGCGGCTTGATGAGGCCGCTTTGTACTTCGACTGTAGTAGCCGTAGTAGGATCCTCTGTACGGAGGGAGCATTCCGTATTTCCATTTATCGTTATGATGCCGCGTGGACCGGGTATCTTAAGTTTTGCACGGGCGTAGTGTGGGACCGCATTAAAACGAGCAAAAGCGGTACGCCCCAGAAGTGCATGGTAGCTACTGCGGAATGGGGCAATATCGAAGGTCAAGCCTTCGCTTCGGAAGTTGTTCGGTGAACCGAAAACGACTTCCAATGTGATGGAGCCTGTGTGGTGAGCTTCTACGCCGGGTACTGCTCCCTTGAGGGTAGTTGTGGTGGGCTTGATTCTTGAAGGATCAATGCCCATTTTGCGGATAGTGTCTTGGTAGAGTAGATTAAGGCTACTGCCACCGTCCACAAGGACTTTCGGGAGATGGAACCCATCGATAATTGGGTCGAGGACCAAAGCTGCTAAACCTGCGTGACAAATACTGACTGGGTGGTCCTTGCGATCAAAAGTGATCGGGCAGGCCGCCCGTTGATTAAATTTTGGGGCGACCGGCTCTATGGAGTAGGTGTCCCGTAGTGCGCGCTTGCGCTCCCCTATAGGGGTGTGTGTCACGTATACCATGTTTACTACTTTTACTTCGGGGGGAAATTGCTTTTGACCCCCGGTGTTCAGTTGGCGAGTCTCTTTGTCATCGCTGTCATTGGGCGGCCCCTTCCCCTTGTGTTCGGCATTAAGCTTGCAGGCTTGTTTGAAGACCCAACAGCTTCTGTTGGTATGATTGGCTGGTTTATCGGGGGTGCCATGAATCTGGCAGGGCCGATCCAGTATCTTGTCTAAATTGGATGGTCCGTCTCTGTTTTCCTTGAATGGCTTTTTCCGTTGACCGGGTTTGGAGCCGCTGAATCCGGCGTTGACCGCCGTGTCTTGTGTTCCTTCATTATTATTGCGACGCTCGTGTTTATTCCGTCGTGGCTTGCCGTTGCCGTCTCGGACTTTGGAAGTGCCCAGATCGCTGGCGCTGTTGCTTCTACGAGCGAGTCAGCTGTCTTCTCCCGCACAAAAGCGGGTCATCAGAGCGGTAAGCGCTGCCATGGATTTTATTTTTTCTTGACTGAGGTGGCGGGCGAGCCACTCATTCCGGACGCTGTGTTTGAAGGCCGCGAGGCCTTCGGCGTCCGGACAATCAACAATTTGGTTCTTTTTAATTAAGAACCTAATCCAGAGCTTCCTGGCTGACTCTCTGGGCTGCTGGATGATGTGACTTAGGTCATCGGCATCTGGTGGCCGGACAAATGTACCTTGGAAGTTATCGTGGAAGGCGTCTTCCAGGTCCTCCCAGCTGCCAATGGAGTTCTCTGGAAGGCTGTTTAGCCAGTGCCGCGCTGGTCCCTTTAGTTTTAGTGGGATATATTTGATGGCACGGAGATCATCACGGCGGGCCATGTGGATATGGAGAAGAAAATCCTCAATCCATACCGCGGGATCTGTTGTTCCATCGTATGATTCAATATTCATGGGTTTAAACCCTTCTGGGAATTCGTGTTCCATTACTTCATCGGTGAAGCAAAGGGGGTGTGCGGCGCCTCTATATCGGGCCAAGTCGCGACGTAGCTCGGATGGAGTTTGTCTGCGGTTTTTGGCTCGGGCGTGGTTATGTTTGTCGCGTCCGGCTAGATGGCCGTCGTCGCGCGTCGGCGCACGCCCCCGCGATCCGTAGATCAATCTGGTCTGACTTGCTCTACTGTCCAGGTCTTGCCGTAGGTCATATGTACAACCCCATGCTGTTTTATCTTTGCCTTTTCGGTGAGGTAGTACGGGCTAGTGTTCGGCTTGAGGTGCCGCTTTGTCCCGGCCACGTGGTGGTCGATCAGCCGCATTACGCGCTGACGGTACAGGCTCCAGTGCCTCGTCGTCAAATTGAGGTAACAATTTGCGGTTCGGATAGCTTTTGTTCGGGCGCTCAAGGCCGTATTCCTCGGCTGCTAGGACCCGAGTCCATCTGTCGTTGAGTGTATCCCATTCGGCTTGAAGCCGTTGCTGCTTCCACTACAAAAAAAGACACTTCTGTGATGATACGTGTTTGTCATAGTAGGTCACGTTTTCTGTCATGCATGTACATCCATGACGAATTTATGACAGAATCAAGATAGTCATACCTGTGTTGTCGTAGAAGTGTTCCATGACATTACCAAAATTATCATCACGGAAGTGTCCACTTCCATGATGATAAATCACGCGTCACAGAAGTGCTTTCGTCAAGGGTGACCGACACGTGGCATCCACCGTAACGGAACGCCGTTAAGCTATTGGGTCCGGTTTTGGATCCGATAACCCGTTAACAGCCCCGTCCAATGGGGATTTTCCACGTGTAAAATCATCATTGGCTGGAGGAAACACGTGTCAGCTCACCGTTGGGACAGATGTCATCCACTCATTGGACCAAAAGCGCCTATGATACATCGACACGTGGCATGGCCCAACAGAGGCCCATTCGTGTGAAAAGGGCGGCCCGTTTGACTTGGTCAAAAGGTGGCGGGCCAGCCCACGGCAAGCCTGTTAATGGCCTGTTCGCATATAGCCCATTTACGGCTCGCTATCCTAGGGCCCGTTGACGGCCTATCCGAATTAGGCCCAGTAGCGTCATCTGGGCCGTCCAATATAATTTTAGCCCGTTTTAACTTCCGGCCCATGTATCGCCCATGACGTCTTTCGGCCCATATGAGGCCCTTAGTTACCCTCGGCCCCTTAACGGCCCATGGTAAAACTGGCCCGTAATGAATAGTGTATCACTTTATACCCATTAATGGCCCATTATTCCGTTGGGCCATTTCCAGCCCATGATATCTTTCGGCCTTCTCAGGGCCCATTTATTCTTGGGCTCATTTCCAGCATTCGGTTACTTACGGCCCGTTACTGTCATTTTCTGCTTGTGGGCCAAATTCAGCCCGTGGTTACAGTCGGCCCGTTTGTGGCCCGTTAATACGTTGGGCTGTTTTCATGTCGAAAAAAACCCGTTGGGCTGTTTTCATAGAGTTATCAAATACGGCCAATAAATGGCCCGTTATTGTCCATGAATAGTATGGCCCATGATTGGCGAAATGATGATACGCCCCGTAGAAGTCCCATGGATCCTACGGCCCGTAAAAGGCCCATGGATCGTACGGCCCGTAGAAGGCCCATGGATCCTACGGCCCGTATAGAAGGCCAATGGATCCTACGGCCCATAGAAGGCCCATGGATCATACGGCCCGCAGGAGGCCCATGGTTACAACAGTCCGTGTGTTGCCATGATTATTTTGGCCTAGTTTCCAAAAATAGGTTATTGTGGCCACTAGAAAAACACAGAAAAAGAACTGCAGTGACTACAAGCAAACAACTAAACAAGACAATAAGGAAATAAATAAGCAATCAATTAACGCTAGCCTATTACCGCTATTACACATATTACATCCACTGGCATCAAAGTTCGCCACCAGTGCAAATATAGGGAACAAAGCAGCATATTACATACACTGGCCGTCAAAATTGGCCACCAGTGCAAATAAACGCGGCAGCAAAACAAGAGCATAACTGAAACAACTTCAGAAGAGCTCAAGAAACGTGGTATCCACCATGCTGGCAATAAGCTTAGCAAGCTTATTAGCTTTGTCCTGTTTGGCGCTAAAATCCTCCAACGCTTGCTGTTGCACCAGAAAGTATGCATCTGAATGCTCCGGGGACTTCCGTAGTCCTTCCGCTTCTTGTCGCAGCACAGCTGATCGATGTCTTTCAGCTTGTAGTTGAGACTCAAGAAACCGAACTGATTCAGACAGTGAGTTTGAATAGCTTCTGCAAGCGGTAGTGGCCAGTAACTCCAACACTAAACCAAGACAGGACTTTGGGGTTGTCTCACTGTCTTCGAGATAGTCTTCCTTAGCTGTTTTATCAGCTTTGTTGGAGACCAACAAGGATGTGTCACTATCCTGAACCTTATCTGCATTACTTCCTTTACCATTGCTTAATAAGGCACTCTTCCCCAATATTCTATCAGCATTCTAAAAGAAGAAACAAGCAGACACATAACAGTTTAGCATGTATAGTATATGAAACTCATTTCGGTGAACGAGTTCATTAGTAAGGTGGACAGGATTAAACTACCAAGTCTTCTATTGCCAAGTACTAGTACATAATAAAAGCATCAGACAAACATATATCTATGTCCTATGGTCACTGCATTGTCTTGCCAAATCAAAATAGAGACACGGTTCAAATCATATCAGTTCAATACAAAGCAGCAGTGAAAGAATACAAAGCGTGGGAAACTACACGGCACAACAAGATTTCAGATGGGTACCACGGGTCTACATGTACAACAACACTATTGGCTCTGTTGTGATGCTAGTAATGTGCATGATATGAGAAGTCAACTGTATACATAATTGAAATTGTAATCAACAGAGCTATTGATAAGAGCAAGCCTGTTAAAGAAACATGTGTGAACATACCTGCTGTGCCATTGTAGTTTCGATTGGATCCTTCAATTTAAAAATAAGTTTGTATGAGTAAATACAGTGATACAAGAGCAAAGCAGTATGCATGATAGCAATTATAGTTAAAAAAGGCGCGCCTAAGCGAGCGCTTAAGCGCGCCTAGGCTCTAGGCATTGGCGAAACGCATTGCGCAAAACTACGCTTAATCTGTGCATAACTGCGCATAAGCATGCACTTTGGTCAGTAAAGCGCAAGGCGGTGGCAAAATGCACAATTAACGCCTAGCGCTTTTTTGAACTATGATAGCAATGGAATCTTAAATTAGAACAGTTGTTCTTTAGGTTTAGGCACTTGTTCTACATGAAGAGAGTACAGTAAGACGCAAGAATATAGTACTTAAAAATAGAAAATGAGCTCATAGACCTTACCACATTCTTTGTTCGGGACCAGTACAGAACAAGGCGTTCCCAGTCATCGTCCAGTAAATGTGTCTCAGGAGAACGTAAGGGAATTTGATGAGTTTCTTTGGCGGTGAAGTACATTTTCTTCAGGTAATTCCGATACTGCCACCAAGCATTCTTGAAGATAGCAGAGGTATTAGCACAGGTTACCTCATCCTGAGTTTCCAAATCGATCCTTCTCTGTAGAGAAAAATGGGAAAATTTGTTGTATTATAACCACCATGGAGGTAGGATGTATGCGACAAAGCAAAGTAATTGCCATGAATAACATTACTTACACATAACTCCTAGACAAACACCTGCAACTGGCATTTTCCTTCATCTTCAGTATAATATTTCCAAGATGGGAAGATACACACGTACGATTTAACAACATCAAATGCGATAGATGCTAAACTACGACTAGCTGGTTGTGCTTCCTCCATAGGAATAGGCATACTAACTGGTGGAGTTGGGGTTCGTCGTGGTAGTACTGGCCCTCTGGGCACTGGAGCTGCCTTACTAACTGCTCATGTTTGGGAGCTCTGTGGTGGAGATGGTGCTGTGTCAACAGGAACTGGGTTACTATCTGCTGGGGTTGGGGTTAGATTGGGTGAAGCTAGTTCTCTGTCCATCGCTGTAGGGGTACAATCTGCGAGAGTTTGGGTTATGTGTGGTAGGGCTGGTTCTCGTGCATGTACAACCGGGGTGCTATCTCCACCAAGAGGTACCACTGTTTTATTTGAAGACCGTGTTTTTAGTCCGCTAGATGCTGGCATCACCCGCTCAATTCAAATGGCTGATAAACAGGAAACATAGTTGAATGTACAGACATTGTATGAGAGACAGATGCAATAGATAGTGTGGAAAAAAGAGGGCATGAAATAGTTGACATGTATATTGTTTAACTAAAATGGATAGCATGACATAATTTCACATATATGATGTCTATGTAAACTGGATAGCATAGCATAACATAATTCAAAGTTATGATGAATAACTAAACAAGATCGCATGACATAATTCACCTACATGTTATCTAAGTAATCAGGATCGCATCATTTAATTCACATATGTGATTTATATGCTAAACAGAGGGCATTAGATATGATGTCTGAACTAAGAACATGGTGTTGAATATTGTGTATATGATGTCTAATCTATGCAATGCAAGACAGCATACGCATGATATGAGCAGTATAACCGTGCCAAGTTAGAGCATACACCTCGGTGGGGAAATAGGACTGCTCATCTGTCTCCAAATCCATCTCTGAGGAGCTATCGGGACCCAACAAGAGATCTGCTTTGACAAGTAGCACTGTCTACTCTGAAGGCCTTATTTTCACTCCAGATTTTTCAATCTCCCACCCAAATGGCTGATTCACAGGAAGAGTAGTTTAATATACAAACATTGTCGACAAATGGAAATGTAATGAAGAAAAGGATGGGCAAGATATCATTCAAATATATGATGCCTAGTTAAACAGGATGGCATTGCACATTTCACGTATATTATGGCTAGCTAAAAGACATGAGACTGCACAATTCCCATACATGATTTTGAAACTAAACAGGTGGCATTACAGAACATGTCTAAACTAAGCAGATGACATATATGATATCAAAAGTAGACACTGCAAGGCAACATATGCATGATATGACTAACATCATCATGCCAAGGTAGAGCAAACACCTTGGGGGGTAAAGAGGAGTGGTCAGCGGCGTCTGAATCCACCTCAGAACAGATATCTTCCTCTAGATTATAATCTGGAGAGGGGTGGGGAGGGTTTGCCATTGAACCCACCATGGAGCGATGTCTGCATGACATTGTATTGCCGCGCAAAACTCTTCCCTTTTTCTCTACATGTTCAGCATGACTGTGTACAATATCTGACATGCATACGAAAAAATATGGTGAGATGATGTAAGGAGAGCATGCAGAAATTTAGAGTGATGGTAACAACGAGTGGATGCATCCAAAAATAGTGATAGCAGGCTGATGATTGCTTTAATTTAATAAAAACACATATGATGATTGCTTTACTATTTGTTTCCCACCCAAGATGAACAACATAGACATACCCTAGGTGAACCAGATATTAGACAGAGATACTATTCATTGCTTCCTCGATATGTGCCCCACAACTAATTTAGAACTCAAGTTTGAACATTAATTTGGACCTGACTTGGAGTCCAAGAGGTGAACAGGACGATAAAGTAGCAGGTAATTTTAAGCAATGCATAACATAAGCAGAAACAAAAGAGTGCGACCTCTCTTGTGGACCCGTGTACTCCTCGGGTTCATCTGCTGAGTCGATGATGGTGATGCCGTTGCGGTGGGTGCCGGCGGCAGGGAAGGAGATCTGAGGCGGCGAAAGACGGTCAGGAGTCGTGATGTCTGGTTTGGTGGATGTTTCTGTCGATGGAGCAGCTCAGTTGAGGTGGACGACATTGCGGCAGGAGCAGGACAAACCACACAAAGTTCCCTTCGACACCTACCTGTAACTGAAGTAATTCTGTAAGGGCTCATTTGGCTTGCATGATTCTAAAAATGCAGGGATAGGAAAAACACCGGAATAGGATAGGAATGCACATGGTAAACAGAGCATTTGTAAACACAGGATTTCTGTCAACTTGAGTGTTTGGTTTACAGGAATTGGAAGAGCAGAGGAATGCAAAGAAACATGGCCAAAATAAAGTGAAACCAGATGAAAGCGTGTACAGCCAGAATGTTATTCTGCCACTAATGCACTTGGTCTTGTTTTCATGCATAGGATTTTGAAAAGTAGGTCCAGGTGGATGTTTTGCTTCATTCCTTTCAACAAAATGCATGAATAATTGAATAGTAGAGTGCCATTGGAAAATTCCCTATTGCTATGTTTTTCCGTTGAACCAAAATAGCCCTAATGGTTCGACATGAATGTATAGTAATAAGTGATGCAACAAGTGTACAACCTCTTTGTCGTAGCCGTGTTGACCTCAGCATCATCGGGTTGGTCGCCGAAGCAGTTGAGGCAGAGGTGTCTGTCGGAGGTGTGGAGGAAGATCTGAGGAATCTGTAGACGGAGTCCAGGGCACTCCTCTGTTGTGATGGATCGTTCTGTCGTTGGAGCAGCCCTGGTGAGCCGTAAGACGTCAAGGCTGAAGCAGCACAAGACAGACATCGTCAATCTCAAGTGGGACTCTAATAACATCTCTGAACCGCCGGCCCCAGCGCCGCTTCGCCGCCCTGAAACAACTCCCCACCGTCGGTCCGCCGCCGCCCCGGCCAGCCCTATAGGCCCCCCGTCCCCCACCCTGAACCCTAAGATAGATAGTGGGGTACCTCTCCGGCGAGCCCCCATCCCCGCTGCTGGTGGTTCTTAATTAACTGCAGCGAGCCCCCCCACCCCCTGAAAATCGACTGACTCAAAAGTCGATTCAGTCGACTGAAGTCGGAGCAGAGCAGCAGCACGAGCGAGGGGGAGAGCAGCAGCAGCAGCAGCAGCGCGAGCGAGCGAGAGCTGGAGCAGCAGCAGCTGGGCGAGCGAGTGATCGAGCGAGAGCCGG
Organism: Triticum aestivum; assembly: GCF_018294505.1. Taxonomy (NCBI): domain Eukaryota; kingdom Viridiplantae; phylum Streptophyta; class Magnoliopsida; order Poales; family Poaceae; genus Triticum; species Triticum aestivum. Next base: position 172,428,588 of record NC_057808.1, on the reverse strand, counting down.
AGCAGCAGCAGTTGGGCGAGCGAGCGATCGAGCGAGAGACGGAGCAACAGCAGCAGCGCGAGCGAGCGAGAGCCAGAACAGCAGCAGCAGATCCGGCTGGTATGCACGCCGCCGCCGAAGGGGCCTCGCACTAGGGGAGAGCCGCCGTGGAGATGTCGCCCGCGGCGCCGGCTTCAAGGTAGCCGCTCCATGGGGGTGCGGGATGGAGCACCGTCGGCGCCTGGAGGTCGAGCTAAGGAGAAGGTGCGATGTGATGAGTGTACAACCTCTTTGGTGGCGCCGAGTAGGCCTCGGCTTCGTCCGAGGAGTCAGTGAGGATGCTGCGGTTCCGGTGGAGCAGGTTAAGGCGGCGCTATGGGGATGGAGCAGCCGCGATAGACGAGGCAATCGTCGGAGCAGCTCCTTGGAGGTGGAGGACGGGGTGGCTGAACCGGCAGGACAACGAGATGGACGACGGATCCTCATCCGGGGAGGTGGATGATGGACGTCGAGCTGTTGTGGTGGACGACGTAGTCAGGGAAGAGGCTCCGGCTGGGCATTTGTGAGGTGGCAGACGGAGGAGGGTGGGGTTTCGCGGCTGGAGCGGAGAGGTTATGGCGGCCTGGGATTTCGAATGGCGAAAAGGAGGCGATGGGAGGGGGTGAACCATGACTTAGGGATGCGCTTGTCCAAAATGTAGGGTGTGTTACAAAAGTACCCCCCACCGATTTGAACTAGCGGCCCTTTCGGCTCAGGTTTAGAAGTGGGATTTCGCGTGTCGGGATTTGGCAGCTGGAGGGAGTTTTCGCGCGTATTGTAATTTCGGAATAGCAAGGCGCGGGTTGTGAAGGCGCCAGTTTTGGGAGCACGATATCTGAATTTTCGGGATATAACAAGGCGCAGGTTGAATTTAAGGGACAAGCCTAACGTGTAATATTGTACTTGTACGTACCAAATCAATTCGCACTTCCCTCAACCAAAAAGAAAACAAAAAAATAAAACTATTCACACCACACAAAGAGAGAGTCTTGCCCCGTTTTACTGTGAAAATGCTATTTAAAGCTACTCATACCAACAATTTAGTGCAATTAAATGCTATTCGATAGTATGAATCCATGTTATTAATTAATTTTTTTCGCTTCCTGTATAATGCATGTAACCTACTCATACCAACATTTTAGTGCATTCCAAATGTCTATACTACCGCTGCAATTCAAACTAAACTTGAATTCGTTTCTCTATTTCAATAAGAATCTATAATCATGATTGTTGCCAACTTCAACCATCATTCGTGTATTACCTTAATAACACACCACATGATTACTATAGAGATAGATATGAACTATGTGTACTACATGAACTCGAATTCTATTTTTTGAATACACTTGATGTTGATTCCGAATAATAGTACATTTGATGTACTAACTATATATTCATAATCTAAACCATGTTCCATACGTGTACACCGTGTTTATCACACATAGTATAGTGCCCCGCCCCCTACATTATGGCAAGTATTTAGACCTGAGCTGCAAAAGCCACACATTAGCCCAAATTATGATCAATGTTCTATATGTTATACGTAGTACTAGCAAGATGCCCATGCGTTCCACAGAACATCAACATGATCAAGGGGAGGCCTAATTTGCAAATATGGAGAGGGGTGTGGGTATCATTCTTCAAAATTGCCATAGTTTCCTTCCTATCCGTCAGATATAAATCGGATGGCCTATATTGCAGGATGGCACCATCATCAACAACTCCGTTTTTTTATAAGAGTAGAGATAAAATATATTATATGTAGTATAACATGTTCATAACCACACCATGTGTATCACCGTTATATATATTCACACATGCGTCGGTTTAAAACACTATGATAAATTCTCAAATATCTGAATTCGCTTTTTATAATGAAGTATGATCTCTATTCGTCTTTTACACCCACACAATCCTCTTATCTTTGTAGCTAGCTAGCGCTAACTTTCTCTTGTGCATGCAGACGCTCGCATCCATCTCATGCTCCCTCGGCATTCTCTAGCTCCATCGTGCAAATTCGTCTTTTCACTTTAGGTCATTCACCCACGGTGTGTGTAGGCCCCCCAGCTCCTTCTTTACGGCACGCAATGGTCGATATGCCTCTCTAGCTAGGTGTGCCTAGCAGAAACACAAGCTTCCCCTCTTCTCTTATCACCGTCCATGCCTCACTCCCACCACTCGTTTCATCGATCTCATACTTGCACACTCCTTCCCCCTCGATATAGTATGACTCTCGCACCATCTCCAAGATGCATCCCTCTCTCTCTATCCTTCACCCAGTGCCTCATTTGCTTCTAACACACACATGCATGTATACCGGTCGATCTCCCAACATATACCTAGATCGACTTTAACTATTCCCCCCCATCGATCGACGTACCTCACAAGTTATGTCTCTCCTTTCTACGACAAAGGACGATTGATCTTCCTATGTAGTTATGTCTGCTTACCACAACCATATCTTTCCCCCCTCATCATTCGTGCATGCCTCCTGACCCGTCTCTCACACGCATGTGCACAGACAGGCAGCCATCCCCTCTCTTATTGATATCGTAGGCGTGCCCTCCGGTTGTCTAGCAAGCCTATCCCACCATTTGTTAGAAGCAACTCCACTACCACCCCCTCCAACACTCTAGCTCTGTCTCTCTCCCAACCTTATTCCTCTCGTACACATATGCATGGATGCCGATCGATCTCCCTTAATACATGAGGTAGGCCTCTCTCCTCCTCCACACATATACCAGCCATTGTACCTCTATAGTTAATTAGGCCTCCCTCCCCCCCCCCCACCACACACCGATAGTCGAGCGTTGTAGGTAGGTATCCATGCCACAGAGACAAACCGCACATGTCCCCTCTCTCATTCTAGTAGGCCAGCCACTTTATATCTTTGACGTGGGCACACACAAATTCGATGGCACTCTTTATCGACCGCGCGCGCGCACACACACATCATCCCTCTCTTCGATTCTATGGACACCTCAAGTCAATGATACCTCCACTCTCTTCTCGTGGATCGCCCCCTCTATATATATGATATATCCAGGACTCTATTTCACACACATTGCATATGTTACATTTTTTGATTGACCCCCCCCCCTAAAAAAACTCTCACGAACCCACACATTATATCTCTCTACATTTGTATCTCTCTCACACAACCCCACGTAGGTGGTGTACGTATACAAGAAGAGAATAGGTGCACCGTGCACGTACTCATGCTTCGTGCCTAGCCACACCCGCGCGGGTACACGGTGGAGCTCATTTCTGTACGAAATGGCAGCCCACGTGCTAATTTGAACGCGTGTAGCTGTTGTTTACCTACGGAGGTCGTGTACCACGCGTGCACGAAACAAAGTTCGACTTGATGCGTTTGTGCGTTATTTTTAAATAAAGTTATATCGCTCAATGGCACGTACACAGAATATAAAACGATTTTTATGGAGAAAAAGGTAGTCCGCTCCACTATATACAATGGAGCCTCCATGTCTGGTTTGTCTCTCTTCAGAGTATCTCACACAAGGCTGCGGTGGCCTCTCTCTCTCTCTCACCGTTGGTCACTGATCCGGCCGCATCCCGTCCGCCGGCGGAAAGGGAGGACGTGCATCGTTTCTCCGTTCGACGGCACCGAGGCAGCACGTCCCGATCTGCGGTACACGCCGTTCTCTCTGACCAAGCTCCAGCGCGGTAGGGCCTACGCCACCTGCTCGCTGCCGCAGTATGGGTAGATTCCGCCTGCCGCCGCTCAACTAGTTACATCCCGACGACCTCCAGGTATCCCCTCCGGCCTTGCTCCACTGCCCGTCGCTGCATGTGGATCTTCCATAGTTCTTTGCACAAAACGTAGCTCATCCAGCGTACTTTCCATATTGCAATCTCGTCCTCACACTATTTTAGACAAACACAACCGTGTTGTTATATTCCCTTAGGACAAGGAATATGCTTCTTTTTTGTCGTCGCAACTGTCATCAACAATATTTGTCTTTTTACAAATTTCAAATGGGCATATTTTAGAGTGTAGATTCACTCATTTTGCTTCGTATGTGTACTCCCTCCGTTCCTAAATATTTGTCTTTCTAGAGATTTCAACAAGTGACTACATACGGAGCAAAATGAGTGAATCTACACTCTAAAATATGTCTATATACATTCGTATGTAGTAGTCCATTTGAATCTCTAAAAAGACAAATATTTGAGTAGTCACTCGTTGAAATATCTAGAAAGACAAATACTCCGGAGTATATTTAAGAACCGAGGGGGTAGTGCACAACCGCATGGGAGACTCAGATCGGTTGTTGCGCCGCATTAATAGTGAGTAATGAGTAGTCAAATCATAAGCCCCACCTTTCCCACTGTAAGTTGCTCAGAAGAAGCAACCATCAATACGCTCTTCTTTGAATCCGCTCATACTACTCCATCCGTCACTGTTTATAGAGCGCGCTTCAGGAAAAGAGAAAATCTCTGGGACCAAGGCGACTAGCGATCGGCCTGAAAAATAGCATTGGTAGTTATAGCATGGCGTCTATTACTAGAGGAAATAATGCGTACACACATGCATGCACTTACTCCACTCCGTAGTACTACTACATCAAGAGAAAATTGCGGTTACCACGCCCTAATTAATTGAGCATTAAACCAAACGCGTCTAAAGTCTCTCTGGTGGTGGAAATGCATTGAGAGAAATGCATCATAATGAAGCGCGCCCTGTAAACTGTGACGGAGGGAGGAGTAGTATGAAGGTGCAAAACCAAGTACGCGTATGGCCAGTCGGTCAACGCACCTCCTCTTGGCATATCACTAACATGTGGGATCGGAGTGTGAGCAAACCGATCTCAATTGACGGTAAAATGGCCAACCCGCCATTCCTTGAGAGAGACGAGGAGCGAGAACACACAAACGGGCTCGCACGGAGGCCAAGATATATTCGAGCATGGTTGATCGATATCATCATTACATGTTGGGCTGCCGTTTTCCGCCCTTCTCCGGAATAAATGTGTACTTTATCAGAGATTAAGAAAAATAAGAGTACAGAGGCTCCACCATGCGGTTCTAGTAGTAGTACTACTCGTACTACTAAACCTTGCGCTTGGCTCTTCGCCTCTTCGTGAAGTTGAACAATGATGGTACTCCGCATGTTAGGTATTACAGTGTATGCCTATGGCAATCTGACACCGAATGAACTGATGCATGTCCACCGCCTGGGCGAGGGTACGTTCCATTAGTCAAAAGGCGTAATCGAGCTTCACCTTGTCCTGCAAGCTTCTCCTCGTTCTGCGAGTTGAGGGGACACACCAACAAGTAGTGCCAGTCCATACTTCCTCCTTTCCGGTTAATATGGCTTAATCTTTTTTGTGGGTAAATGAGAGAGCTTTATTCATATATAAGCATTCTTAGGACGATTAGCCAAGACACTGCTCACTAGAAGCGATGTACCCCGCAAAAAAAGTAGGAAGCGAGGTGTTTCATCAAGCCAGCTCTCGGCCACATTCAAAGTGCAGCAAGCACGGTTCGCACAAAGATGCGCCACAAGGTTTGCTGACCTGTTTACATGCTGAATAACAAAAAAAGAGGAAATATTACCGAGCACTCCTATTTGTAACAGGATATGAGCCAGAATTAAGCGAGAATTGTGGTGAGTGTTCCATGCAATCAACTTCCATTATCACATGCGAGAACCGTCGAAGAGAACCAAATGTGTTGAAGATTGCTTTATCACATTTTTAAAATATAATAAGACTGCAGACGCTCCTCCATCCGATTCCTAGTACTACCTCTATAGACTATAGTAGTAGTACTAGTACTAGCAAACTTTGCGCTTGGCTGTTCGCCTCTTCGGGAAGTGCAACAATAATAGTACTACTAGTATAGTGTATGCTTCTGGCAATCTGACACCGAATTAACTATTGCACGTCCACCGCCTGAGCGAAGGACAGCTTGCATTAGTCAAAAGTTTCTCCTTGTCCCGCGAGCCACCGCGCGCAAGCTTCTCGCGTCCTGCAAGCTTCTCCTCGTTGGGCAAGTTGACGGGACACAGCAAAGTAATGCTAGTCCATACTGCCTCCTCTCCGGTTAATATGGCTTAATTTCAAACGAGATAAATACACTGTCTGTCACTGTATATTTGTAAAAATAGGGTCAGTGGACTCCATCGTTGGGTCCTGTTCCGTCTGCATGATCTCGCCCTCCTCGTGCACAACCATCTCTCTCTTTATTAGGGTCGGGGCATTACAAAGCTTTACCGTCACATATTCATACTACTTCAAGGTGCATTAAATCAACATGCAAGTATCAAAAGGAGAGTCATGGCATGCATGCATGCGTTGTAATTAATGCATCGGTAAACGCAAATTATTGAAATATATCGAGTGCAGTGCTTTGATGTGTCGGGTCAACTCATACAGGACCGAGAAGTTTGATTACTACAACGCCCTCTCGCCTTAACCGCACCTGCCTTTGGCTGCATGACAGGTGGGCCACCGACCTGTTGGGCCCACCTGTCATGGACGCAAAGGCAGGAGTAGTAAGTCAATGAAGCTGCGTCCCTCCCTCGCCCATGAGTGTGGTGGCCGGCAGGACTAGGAGAAGCTTTCGTTCGCTACACGCTCTCCCTCCCGTACGCCGTGGACATGCAGTAGTTCAATCGATGTCAGATGGCACTTCCTCGAGGCAGATCCCTCCTCACTTCCTCGAAGCTTCTTGTCCTCTCCCTCCCTCCCTCTCGCACCGCCCGTGAAGGCGCCTCGCCGTATCCGCGCTCCATCTAACCCTGCTATCCAAACACCTTTTTGGTTAGAGGTAGTTCAGGGTTAGTTCAGGGTTAGAATCTAACTCTAACCTCTAACTGAGTTAGAGTATCCAAACGGGGCCATTGTTCAACTTCCCGAAGAGGTGAAGAGCCAAGCGCAGCCCGGACGCTCGTGTGGTAGTTTCATGTGTAGAGTAGTCTAGGATAGCGTGTACCGTGCCTGTAAGCTTAAAATCGTTGGGGTCGGCTCCATGCTATATTTTTTGGTTAAAATAATCTTCTGGGCCTACCTGTCATCCTGGCGATTCTAGTTTGCACGCTCATCTGGTCAAGACAGGAATATATATTTTAATTTGTGGTGGGGTAAATGTTAGAGGTTGCAGCAAATGGAGTATTGTACACTGCGGGTCTTTCAGCCAAGTTTAGAGGCAACCATGTGGGGCCAGTGCTATGATGTGTCGCGTCAACTCGTACAACGAGGAGAAGCTTGATTTTACTACTACACGCCTTCTCCCTCGCCCATGCGCACGGTGGCTCGCAGACGAGCACAAGCTTTTGCTTATCCCTCCCGCTCGCGGTGGACAAACATGCAGCAGTGGATTCGATACTGTATAAGCAGTAGTAGTAACATCATTGTTCGTCTTCTCGAAGAGGCGAAGAGCCAAGTGCAACCCGAACGTGGCAGTTGTGAACCTTGGAGCACGCATATAGCCAGGCTCTTGCATGAGACCAAATTGCTATGTGATCCCACTATTGTAGTACTACTACTTGCTAGTATAGCCCGGTAAACCAGAAAGGAGTATTTGCCTTTCTAGAGATTTCAACAAGTGACTAGACTATACCGAGACGGAGTACATATGGAGCAAAATGAGTGAATCTACACCGTAAATAAATACGTAGTTCTCTCGTTTTCCTCTCGGCCTTGGTCGCCGTGCACAATATTGAGTATACTAGTACTATCATCTGAAAATTTACGAAGTCACCATAGGCACCTCGTCGTCGACGGGAACGTCTCCTGACACGCAATAGACGCGAGCGGCAGTCGCCTCCATAGGTGCTTGAATGCCAAGGAGGGACAGGATAGTGGTTCCCGAGACATTGAACGGTCAATGATGCATCCTCAAATTACTCTACATGCAGAGGGAATTAATTGGAGAAGCAGAATAGAGCCAGCACGATGTCAATGCAACAGAGTTTCGATTCTCATATATAGGCGCCCCACCACTCCAATCCATCTACTCCTTAGTCTCTGCGCAACACTGCTCACTCCAATCCAAGACCAAGTGACCAGGAGCCAGAAGCACCTATGGAGGCGATGGTCGCGAGCGGCAGTTGGCTGTGCCAAATCATCCAAGGCGCCGGCCTACGGCCCCGCACCGTGCAGTGTTTCCAGACGGTGCTGGCGACCACCGGCTTCGTAGCCCTCGCCGACGCCGGCTTCGCCTCTCGCATGGACGACATGATGGTCAACTCCATCCACAAGTTCACCGCCGTCAAGAAGCATGTAGCGAAAGCTCCTACTAGTCCTGCCAGCCACCACGCTCATGCACGAGGGAGGGACGCAGCTTCATTGACTTACTGCTCCTGCCTTTGCGTCTATGACAGGTGGGCCCAACAGGTGGTTGGCCCACCTGTCATGCAGCCAAAGGCAGGTGCAGTTAAGGCACCGGAGGCGGAGCTCAGTCCGCGAGGGAGAGGGTGTTGTAGTAATCAAACTTCTCGGTCTTGTACGAGTTGACGCGACACATCAAAGCACTGCACTCGATATAAGTCTTTTTACACATTTCAAATGGACTACTACATATGGATGTATGTAGACATATTTTTCTTCGTATGTAGTCACTTGTGTCTATGACATGTGGGGTTCACTACTAATTAAAAAATTCTTGTCTTAGGTGTGGCTAATAAAAAAGACTTATATATCTAGGAACGGAGGGAGTAGAAAATATAAATAATAATGCATGTTGGGGCAACCCACGTTTCCGATAATTTTAGCTGTGGGCTTGTTCACAATTTTTACGAGGGGGTGGCTGTTCTTTTAATGGAGGGACTTGTACCAAACTTGAACGATACAAAGTGCGACCTGGCACACCGTAACACCACTTGGAACAAGCGGGTAGCTATCTCAAAAAACAATCAACAACTAAAAAAATGGCGACCTGGCACGTAGTACACAATTTTAAACGATTGTTTTGATGGAGTGAAAAAGGAAAACTACCCCACTACGTATATATAGGACGGAGCCTCCGTGCTTGCTTGCTAGGGTTGCTCTATTCACACACTCTCATCCTCTCCAGATCTAAACAAGATAGGGGTGGTAACACTGTATTTCTCCCTTCAAAAAACACTGTCTTTCTATCCTCACCGCTGGTTACAGATCCTGATGTATCCCCCTCCGCCGGTGAAGGGGAGGAGGGGCAGCGTTTAGGCCGTCGTCGACGGCGAGGGAGGAGACCCACTGCCGGCCGCACCGTTATCTCTGGCCGAGCGCCGGCACGGGAGGTCCTCCGATCCCTTCGTCGTTGCCCTAGTGTGGGCGGATCCGACCTCCCGCCGCCCACCTATCCACATCCCGGCGATCATTAGGTATATCTTCCTTCGAAACCGCCTTAGCTCTACTTCCCCAGCTCGCTACGTCGCTGCATGTGCATCATTTTCTACCTCTCAGCCCCTCTCGATCGGATGGTCCAACGTCACCTATTTTTTTCTTCTATTGTTAGAGGTAAAGCTACTTCATGGAGTCGAATCTTCTACTTGGTTCAAACAAGAAATAAAGTGGGGGTGGGAGAATTTAGTATGTAGTACATCGGACTTGGTACAAACAAGAAGGAAAGGGGGTGAAAGTAGTACAGACTGGTCATCCAACCGGTCTCTTGGTCGAAAAGGAAAATATAGGGGTAACGCTGTACACAGTGGTATGACCAGGACTAGATTTGCTATCCACACATAGGAGTAGGTGGCTAGAGTGAACAAAAATGGGACCAACCCAGATATGTTTCTTTGATGTTTGTTTCTTGGGGCAACAAACTATGAATCACCACTTTAAGCCCCTGTTTAGGTACATGGTGCTGGACTGCTGGTGCACCCACCGTCCCATGCCCTTATACCAAATATTTATCTGTTCTTAATCTAATGCCCCTAGTAAAAATGAAGCCATGCCACTGTTATAAGCCATGACAAGTTTAGCCAAATGTTTTTGCCTGTAATTGTTTGAGACTCTGACTGTTTCTTCTGTAGCTTTTTGTGCAAACAGGGATATCCATTTCACCTGGTTGCTGTTGTGACCTTTTGGTGCACTGCACAAAACTCTTCTTAAAAGAAGTGACTTTTGTGTTGTTTAACTGGAATGTCAGAATGGAACAGTTGGTTCATTTTGGTGGAACTACACAAAGGGAGATCTGTGTTCCAATCCTCATCATCCATATTGGCACCATAACCTTCGTTTAGGTAAGAATGATATTTAATGCATGTGTTCATCTCTATTTTGCGACTGCCATGAGAAAATAATGCTATTTTTTACTAGTACACTTGTACTCTCTCACTGATAAAACCAATTCTGAAATAGAAGGCCAATCATGTACTTGGTTTCACCAACTGGTGAGGAGAATGAGAAACAGAGCATGAAGAGGAAGAAGAAGAAGAGTAAACAGTGCCAAGGCGATCTTGCTGAAGCCAGAGGCCTCAGTCGAGGCCATTCATGGGCTCCGGCAATGACTACCTTACATGTGAGACGATCCTCCAGGTAGCCCTTCCACTTATGCTGTCTCACTTAATTAATTAGGAGTACTTAAGTACCACTAATTTATTGCTGCCTAATTTACCTGTCGGAGTTAAACAAATCTTTAGTAGCACCCTATGCTGAATCATGTACGTGTGTATGTTTGTCTATGGAGGTGTATCATGTGGTGGAGCAGGGAGGGAATGCTAACTTTACCCATTAACATAATGAGGGTGCTTCTATTTGTTAGTGTATGTTTCATCAACTAGTCCCACTATTACAGTAATCTCATTCTCTCAATATATCTGCCAACAGGGATGCTCAATTTTGGTGGAACTGCACAAAAACTTTGGGTGCTTCATTGCCTCGACAGCTTCCTTCCTTTCCTATCAGTCGCTAATCTCGGCTTGCATTCTTCCTTTGCTGTCAATCGCTTGGCTTATCTCGGCTTCCAGTCAAAGGAAATAGTAATTGATATGCTACCTCACATAGGTTGGTACTGGACTTTATCCTGATTATTGTGCTTGTCATATGTATTGGTAATTTGGTATTGTGCTACTGTTTGCCGATTTCATAAAGGAGTAACTTGGAGCCTGAACTCGCAGGCAAATCATTACATCAGGTGATTTCAGTAGAACTACACAAAAAGATCAGATGGACAGGTACTTATGCTGCTGCTATGTACTCCAAAGTTCACTCAGACAAGCATCAATGTTGACAAGAAGAACTGCCTATATTCATTCGAGTATCAACCGGCGTCAACCAATTGTCAAACTCCAAGTATTAGGAGAGTGAACGCCAAAAATATTGCTTGGCACATAGCCCAGAAAAACGCAGTCCAGTCTTTGGTCCCAACTTGTGCCTTTTGGTTATCAGCACATATGGTAGCGAACTATATGGCATGGAGTCTAAAGATTCCAGACAAGTTGGTTGACGCGTATATTCATCTGGCTCTTAATCAGTCTGCATGCCAGGGATGCTCCATTTCAGTTGAACTGCATAAAAAATTTGGGTGATTCATTTTCTCAACCGCCTCCTTTCTCGTCTGCAATGTAGAATTTTGGCGAGATACAGGACCAAGATGAGCTAGTAAACTAGTTGGATGAAAGTAGTGGCCAAGTTGCTCAAACCTCCCTCGGCACGAGGCCACTATTTGAGGATAAACCTACAAGCAAAGTTCAGACTGTCTATGCTGCCTCTTATGTACTCGAAAGTTTACTCGTACAAGCATTAATTTTAGCAAGAAGTACCTCCGACTGAACACCATTTACCAGTCTACAATGTAGAATTTTGGCGAGCTACAGGACCAAGATGAGCCAGTAAACTAGTTGGATGAAAGTAGTGGCCAAGTTCCTCAAACCTCCCTCGGCACGAGGCCACTATTTGAGGATAAACCTACAAGCAAAGTTCAGATTGTCTGTGCTGCCTCTTATGTACTCGAAAGTTTACTCGTGCAAGCATTAATTTTAGCAAGAAGTACCTCCGACTGAACACCATTTACCAGTCTGTACCCTAGGTAATTAAAGTTCGTCCATGGATCATATTGGCTGTGATCTCAATCATTTTGATGCATAAACATACTGAACATGTGTATATCTGAATATTTTTGTGAATTATCTATGAATATTGTTGTGTGATCTATCAATCATTTGGATCCATAGACATGCTGAACTTGTGTATATATGAATCTTTGGAGTTGTTGATAGTGAATGTTGGCTATGAATATGAACGTGTCCTGTGAACCAGAGTTTGATACGAATGTTTACCTTTTCTGTTGTGCTTGTGTGTGAACTTGTTAGTATGCCTACTGTGGGGTATGTGACGTGTGGGTGTCAATGGCACACCTTCTTCCCGAGAAGAATTGCACCTGCTTTGTTAGGGTAGCAATGGCGCATCAGCTCTTTTTAATGTTTTTGCTCTGTCTTGCCCCCTCCCCCGCTCAACCCCTGTCGTAATGTTTTCGGCCTCAAAACAAACATAGTACTGCGTTGTTTTTGGGGCTTGATGAAAAATCGAGTGCTGGTTTCTGTAGGTTGGCCCGCCCAGCAAATGGGCTCCTGGTCCACCACGGACTGGGAGCCTAAAAATACAAGTTGTATGGTGCAGAGACAAGTAAAAAACGCCATCGATAGCCATCCACTGAATAAAAAAATCACTCCTGATGTGCTTCTTCAGTCGTGCTGCCGGCCCCCTTTATAATCCAGTTCGCTCGGGGATCTGGTATCATTTTTTCCAGAGGGCGAACAAGTATCAGCTAGGCCTTGGTTTTGTATTTTAACATGCGTAGCCCATGACATACGGGTGACAGTGGTTTCAACTTATATTTTGAGGTCCATACCGGCCTATGGGTTTTTTCTTAAAGATCGGCAGCCCAATGTATTTTTTTAACCACGTTATATATATTTATATCATTACTATTATCGTATATTTTATAGAGACTTATATATACATTATGAAAACATCCCACGTGTTATTAACTTATAAAAATAAATGTTTAACAGAAGTTGGCAAGGAAAATCCTGGTTGTTTTTGACTCACTGGCAAGGAAAATCCTGGTGATTGCGTACAAAAGCTTGCGAAGATTTTAAGGACCAATGTAATAATAACGCGCTCATTTTTATTTTGAGTAATAACTCGCTAATTTGTTAATTATGTATATAAAAAATGTGTCTCTCCGGTTAATTTTTGATATTAATTGCTCCTTCTAACATAACATTATATATATAACGAGCCCAGCTAATTCATGTATTTGAAAGAAGTGCAAATGGGCTGGGATTTCTTAGATAATATAAATGGGCCGCATTGACGCGAAATTATTTGTTCACCCAGCCCAGCAAATGGACTGTACATTCTAGAAAACATGGGTTAAATATATGCCACATTTTTGCAGGCTGACATGTGGGCCAATAGGTCGAAGCCTATGCAGGGCGTTGTCAACTTGGTCGGCATGCACCTTCAATCTATCGTCTTCTTCCTCCAGCGTCGCCGGGACCGCCTGGTCCGGCCTCCGTGTTGGGGATCATAGCAGAATTTTAAAATTTTCTACGCATCACCAAGATCCATCTATGGAGTATACTAGCAACGAGGGGAAAGGAGTGCATCTACATACCCTTGTAGATCGCGAGCGGAAGCGTTCTAGTGAACGGGGTTGATGGAGTCGTACTCGTCGTGATCCAAATCACCGATGACCGAGCGCCGAACGGACGGCACCTCTGCGTTCAACACATGTACGGAGCAGCAACGTCTCCTCCTTCTTGATCTAGCAAGGGGGAAGGAGAGGTTGATGGAGATCCAGCAGCACGACGGCGTGGTGGTGGAAGTAGTGGGGATCCCGGCAGGGCTTCGCCAAGCGCAAGCGGGAGGGAGAGGTGTTGCAGGGGGAGAGGGAGGCGCCAGGGGCTGGTGTACTGCTGCCCTCCCTCCCCCCACTATTTATAGGGGTCCTGGGGGGACGCCGGCCACCCTGGAGATCCCATCTGAGGGTGGGCGGCGGCAGAGGGGGTGGCTTGCCCCCCAAGGCAAGTGGGGCGCCCCCCACCCCTAGGGTTTCCAACCCTAGGCGCAGGGGGAGGCTCAAGGGGGGCGCCCCAGCCCACTAAGGGTTGGTTCCCTTCCCACTTCAGCCCATGGGGCCCTCCGGGATAGGTGGCCCCACCCGGTGGACCCCCGGGACCCTTCCGGTGGTCCCGGTACAATACCGATAACCCCCGAAACTTTCCCGGTGGCCGAAACTAGACTTCCTATATATAATTCTTCCCCTCCGGACCATTCCGGAACTCCTCGTGACGTCCGGGATCTCATCCGGGACTCCGAACAACTTTTGGGTTTCCGCATACTAATGTCTCTACAACCCTAGCGTCACCGAACCTTAAGTGTGTAGACCCTACGGGTTCGGGAGACATGCAGACATGACCGAGACGCCTCTCCGGTCAATAACCCACAGCGGGATCTGGATACCCATGTTGGATTCCACATGTTCCACGATGATCTCATCGGATGAACCACGATGTCGAGGATTCAATCAATCCCGTATACAATTCCCTTTGTCAATCGGTACGTTACTTGCCCGAGATTCGATCGTCGGTATCCCAATACCTTGTTCAATCTCGTTACCGGCAAGTCACTTTACTCGTACCGTAATGCATGATCCCGTGGCTAACTCCTTAGTCACATTGAGCTCATTATGATGATGCATTACCGAGTGGGCCTAGAGATACCTCTCCGTCATACGGAGTGACAAATCCCAGTCTCGATCCGTGCCAACTCAACAGACACTTTCAGAGATACCCGTAGTGTACCTTTATAGTCACCCAGTTACGTTGTGACGTTTGGTACACCCAAAGCACTCCTACGGTATCCGGGAGTTGCACGATCTCATGGTCTAAGGAAATGATACTTGACATTGGACAAGCTCTAGCAAACGAACTACACGATCTTTTGTGCTATGCTTAGGATTGGGTCTTGTCCATCACATCATTCTCCTAATGATGTGATCCCGTTATCAATGACATCCAATGTCCATAGTCAGGAAACCATGACTATCTGTTGATCAACGAGCTAGTCAACTAGAGGCTTACTAGGGACACGTTGTGGTCTATGTATTCACACATGTATTACGATTTCCGGATAACACAATTATAGCATGAACAATAGACAATTATCATGAATAAGGAAATATAATAATAACCATTTTATTATTGCCTCTAGGGCATATTTCCAATAGTCTCCCACTTGCACTAGAGTCAATAATCTAGTTACATTGTGATGAATCGAACACCCATAGATTTCTGGTGTTGAACATGTTTTGCTCTAGGGAGAGGTTTAGTCAACGGATCTGCTACATTCAGGTCCGTATGTACTTTACAAATATCTATGTCTCCATTTTGAACACTTTCACGAATGGAGTTGAAGCGATGCTTGATATGCCTGGTCTTCCTGTGAAACCTGGGCTCCTTGGCAAGGGCAATAGCTCCAGTGTTGTCACAGAAGAGAGTCATCGGGCCCGACGCATTGGGAATCACCCCTAGGTCGGTAATGAACTCCTTCATCCAGATTGCTTCTTGCGCTGCCTCTGAGGCCGCCATGTACTCCGTTTCACATGTAGATCCCGCCACGACGCTTTGCTTGCAACTGCACTAGCTTACTGCCCCTCCATTCAAAATATACACGTATCCGGTTTGTGACTTTGAGTCATCCAGATCTGTGTCGAAGCTAGCGTCGACGTAACCCTTTATGACGAGCTCTTCGTCACCTCCATAAACGAGAAACATATCCTTAGTCCTCTTCAAGTACTTCAGGATATTCTTGACCGCTGTCCAGTGTTCCATGCCGGGATTACTTTGGTACCTTCCTACCAAACTTACGGCAAGGTTTACATCAGGTCTGGTACACGGCATGGCATACATAATAGACCCTATGGCCGAGGCATAGGGGATGACACTCATATTTTCTCTATCTTCTGCCGTGGTCGGGCATTGAGCCGTGCTCAATTGCACACCTTGCAATACAGGCAAGAACCCCTTCTTGGACTGATCCATATTGAACTTCTTCAATATCTTGTCAAGGTACGTACTCTGTGAAAGACCAATGAGGCGTCTTGATCTATCTCTATAGATCTTGATGCCTAATATATAAGCAGCTTCTCCAAGGTCCTTCATTGAAAAACACTTATTCAAATAGGCCTTTATACTTTCCAAGAATTCTATATCATTTCCCATTAATAGTATGTCATCCACATATAATAAGAGAAATGCTATAGAGCTCCCTCTCACTTTCTTGTAAACACAGGCTTCTCCATAAGTCTGTGTAAACCCAAACGCTTTGATCATCTCATCAAAACGAATGTTCCAACGCCGAGATGCTTGCACCAGCCCATAGATGGAGCGCTGGAGCTTGCATACCTTGTTAGCATTCTTAGGATCGACAAAACCTTCCGGCTGCATCATATACAATTCTTCCTTAAGAAAGCCGTTAAGGAATGCCGTTTTGACGTCCATTTGCCATATCTCATAATCATAGAATGCGGCAATGGCTAACATGATTCGGACGGACTTCAGCTTCGCTACGAGTGAGAACGTCTCATTGTAGTCAACCCCTTGAACTTGTCGATAACCCTTAGTGACAAGTCGAGCCTTATAGATGGTCACATTACCATCCGCGTCTGTCTTCTTCTTAAAGATCCATTTATTTTCTATGGCTCGCCGATCATCGGGAAAGTCAGTCAAAGTCCATACTTCGTTCTCATACATGATCCTATCTCGGATTTCATGGCTTCTAGTCAAAGTCCATACTTCGTTCTCATACATGATCCTATCTCAGATTTCATGGCTTCTAGCCATTTGTCGGAATCCAGGCCCGCCATCGCTTCTTCATAGTTCGAAGGTTCACCGTTGTCTAACAACATGATTTCCAGGACAGGGTTGCCGTACCACTCTGGTGCGGAACGTGTCCTTGTGGACCTACGAAGTTCAGTAGTAACTTGATCCGTAGCTTCATGATCATCATCATTAACTTCCTCCCCAGTCGGTGTAGGCACCACAGGAACATCTTCCTGCGCTGCGCTACTCTCCGGTTCAGAACGGGTGACTATCACCTCATCAAGTTCCACTTTCCTCCCACTTAATTCTTTCGAGAGAAACTCTTTCTCCAGAAAGGACCCGTTCTTGGCAACAAAGATCTTGCCTTCGGATCTGAGGTAGAAGGTATACCCAATGGTTTCCTTAGGGTATCCTATGAATACACATTTTTCCGACTTGGGTTCGAGCTTTTCAGGTTGAAGTTTCTTGACATAAGCATCGCATCCCCAAACTTTTAGAAACGACAGCTTAGGTTTCTTCCCAAACCATAATTCATACGGTGTCGTCTCAACGGATTTCGACGGAGCCCTATTTAAAGTGAATGCGGCAGTCTCTAAAGCATAGCCCCAAAATGAGAGCGGTAGATCGGTAAGAGACATCATAGATCGCACCATATCCAATAGAGTGCGATTACGACGTTCGGACACACCGTTTCGCTGAGGTGTTCCAGGCGGCGTGAGTTGTGAAACGATTCCACATTTCCTTAAGTGCGTACCAAATTTGTGACTTAAATATTCTCCACCACGATCTGATCGTAAGAACTTTATTTTCCTGTCACGTTGATTCTCAACCTCACTCTGAAATTCCTTGAACTTTTCAAAGGTTTCAGACTTGTGTTTCATTAGGTAGACATACCCATATCTACTTAAGTCATCAGTGAGAGTGAGAACATAACGATATCCTCCGCGAGCCTCAATACTCATTGGACCGCACACATCAGTATGTATGATTTCCAATAAGTTGGTTGCTCGCTCCATTGTTCCGGAGAACGGAGTCTTGGTCATCTTACCCATGAGGCATGGTTCGCACGTGTCAAATGATTCATAATCAAGAGACTCCAAAAGTCCATCTGCATGGAGCTTCTTCATGCGTTTGACACCAATGTGACCAAGGCGGCAGTGCCACAAGTATGTGGGACTATCGTTATCAACTTTACATATTTTGGTATTCACACTATGAATATGTGTAACATCACGTTCGAGATTCATTAAGAATAAACCATTGACCAGCGGGGCATGACCATAAAACATATCTCTCATATAAATAGAACAACCATTATTCTCGGATTTAAATGAGTAGCCATCTCGAATTAAACAAGATCCTGATACAATGTTCATGCTCAAAGCTGGCACTAAATAACAATTATTGAGGTTTAAAACTAATCCTGTAGGTAAATGTAGAGGCAGCGTGCCGACGGCGATCACATCGACCTTGGAACCATTCCCGACGCGCATCGTCACCTCGTCCTTCGCCAGTCTCCGCTTATTCCGCAGCTCTTGTTTTGAGTTACAAATATGAGCAACCGCACCGGTATCAAATACCCAGGAGCTACTACGAGTACTGGTAAGGTACACATCAATTACATGTATATCACATATACCTTTGGTGTTGCCGACCTTCTTGTCCGCTAAGTATTTGGGGCAGTTCCGCTTCCAGTGACCACTTCCCTTGTAATAAAAGCACTCAGTCTCAGGCTTGGGTCCATTCTTTGACTCCTTCCCGGCAACTGGCTTACCGGGCGCGGCAACTCCCTTGCCATCCTTCTTGAAGTTCTTCTTACCCTTGCCTTTCTTGAACTTAGTGGTTTTATTCACCATCAACACTTGATGCTCCTTTTTGATCTCCACCTCCGCTGATTTTAGCATTGAATGTACCTCAGGAATGGTCTTTTCCATCCCCTGCATATTGAAGTTCATCACAAAGCTCTTGTAGCTTGGTGGAAGCGACTGAAGGATTCTGTCAATGACCGCGTCATCCGGGAGATTAACTCCCAGCTGAGACAAGCGGTTGTGTAACCCAGACATTCTGAGTATGTGCTCACTAACAGAACTATTTTCCTCCATTTTACAGCTGAAGAACTTGTCGGAGACTTCATATCTCTCGACCCGGGCATGAGCTTGGAAAACCATTTTCAGCTCTTCGAACATCTCATATGCTCCATGTTTCTCAAAACGCTTTTGGAGCCCCGGTTCTAAGCTGTAAAGCATGCCGCACTGAACGAGGGAGTAATCATCAGCACGTGATTGCCAAGCGTTCATAACGTCTTGGTTCTCTGGGATGGGTGCTTCACCTAGCGGTGCTTCTAGGACATAATCTTTCTTGGCAGCTATGAGGATGATCCTCAGGTTCCGGACCCAGTCCGTATAGTTGCTGCCATCATCTTTCAGCTTGGTTTTCTCTAGGAACGCGTTGAAGTTGAGGACAACGTCGGCCATTTGATCTACAAGACATATTGTAAAGATTTTAGACTAAGTTCATGATAATTAAGTTCATCTAATCAAATTATTCAATGAACTCCCACTCAGATAGACATCCCTCTAGTCATCTAAGTGAAACATGATCCGAGTTAACTAGGCCGTGTCCGATCATCACGTGAGACGGACTAGTCAAGATCGGTGAACATCTCCATGTTGATCGTATCTTCTATACGGCTCATGCTCGACCTTTCGGTCTTCCGTGTTCTGAGGCCATGTCTGTACATGCTAGGCTCGTCAAGTCAACCTAAGTGTATTGCGTGTGTTCCGAGGCCATGTCTGTACATGCTAGGCTCGTCAACACCCGTTGTATGCGAACGTTAGAATCTATCACACCCGATCATCACGTGGTGCTTCGAAACAACGAACCTTCGCAACGGTGCACAGTTAGGGGGAACACTTTCTTGAAATTATTATAAGGGATCATCTTACTTACTACCGTCGTTCTAAGCAAATAAGATGCAAAACATGATAAACATCACATGCAATGAAATAGTGACATGATATGGCCAATATCATTTTGCTCCTTTGATCTCCATCTTCGGGGTGCCATGATCATCTTCGTCACCGGCATGACACCATGATCTCCATCATCATGATCTCCATCATTGTGTCTTCATGAAGTTGTCACGCCAACGATTACTTCCACTTCTATGGCTAACGCGTTTAGCAATAAAGTAAAGTAATTTACATGGCATTATTCAATGACACGCAGGTCACAAAAAAAATAAAGACAACTCCTATGGCTCCTGCCGGTTGTCATACTCATCGACATGCAAGTCGTGATTCCTATTACAAGAATATGATCAATCTCATACATCACATATATCATTCATCACATCTTCTGGCCATATCACATCACAAGGCACATGCTGCAAAAACAAGTTAGACGTCCTCTGATTGTTGTTGCAAGTTTTTACGTGGCTTGTATAGGTTTCCAGCAAGAACGTTTCTTACCTACGTAAAACCACAACGTGATATGCCAATT
This sequence comes from Triticum aestivum, assembly GCF_018294505.1. Lineage (NCBI taxonomy): Eukaryota > Viridiplantae > Streptophyta > Magnoliopsida > Poales > Poaceae > Triticum > Triticum aestivum. Next base: position 172,408,289 of record NC_057808.1, on the reverse strand, counting down.
TCTATTTACCCTTCATAAGGACCCTTTTCATCGAATCCGTTCCGACTAAAGTGGGAGAGACAGACACCCGCTAGCCACCTTATGCAACTAGTGCATGTCAGTCGGTGGAACCTGTCTCACGTAAGCGTACGTGTAAGGTCGGTCCGGGCCGCTTCATCCCACAATACCACCGAAACAAGATAAGACTAGTAGTGGCAAGATAAATTGACAACATCTACGCCCACAACTGCTTTGTGTTCTACTCGTGCATAGTAACTACGCATAAACCTGGCTCTGATACCACTGTTGGGGATCGTAGCAGAATTTTAAAATTTTCTACGCATCACTAAGATCCATCTATGGAGTATACTAGCAACGAGGGGAAATGAGTGCATCTACATACCCTTGTAGATCGTGAGCAGAAGCGTTCTAGTGAACGGGGTTGATGGAGTCGTACTCGTCGTGATCCAAATCACCGATGACCGAGCGCCGAACGGACGGCACCTCCGCGTTCCACACACGTATGGAGCAGCGACGTCTCCTCCTTCTTGATCCAGCAAGGGGGAAGGAGAGGTTGATGGAGATCCAGCAGCACGACGGCGTGGTGGTGGAAGTAGCGGGGATCCCGGCAGGGCTTCGCCAAGCGCAAGCGGGAGGGAGAGGTGTTGCAGGGGGAGAGGGAGGCGCCAGGGGCTGGTGTACTGCTACCCTCCCTCCCCCCTCACTATTTATAGGGGTCCTGGGGGGCCCCGGCCACCCTGGAGATCCCATCTGAGGGGGGCGGCGGCCAAGGGGATGGCTTGCCCCCCAAGGCAAGTGGGGCGCCCCCACCCCTAGGGTTTCCAACCCTAGGCGCAGGGGGAGGCCCAAGGGGGGGCGCCCCAGCCCACTAAGGGCTGGTTCCCTTCCCACTTCAGCCCATGGGGCCCTCCGGGATAGGTGACCCCACCCGGTGGACCCCCGGGACCCTTCCGGTGGTCCCGGTACAATACCAATAACCCCCGAAACTTTCTCGGTGGCCGAAACTGGACTTCCTATATATAATTCTTCACCTCCTGACCATTCCGGAACTCCTCGTGACGTCCGGGATCTCATCCGGGACTCCGAACAACTTTCGGGTTTCCGCATACTAATGTCTCTACAACCCTAGCGTCACCGAACCTTAAGTGTGTAGACCCTACGGGTTCGGGAGACATGCAGACATGACCGAGACGCCTCTCCGGTCAATAACCAACAGCGGGATCTGGATACCCATGTTGGCTCCCACATGTTCCACGATGATCTCATCGGATGAACCACGATGTCGAGGATTCAATCAATCCCGTATACAATTCCCTTTGTCAATCGGTACGTTACTTGCCCGAGATTCGATCGTCGGTATCCCAATACCTTGTTCAATCTCGTTACCGGCAAGTCACTTTACTCGTACCGTAATGCATGATCCCGTGGCTAACTCCTTAGTCACATTGAGCTCATTATGATGATGCATTACCGAGTGGGCCTAGAGATACCTCTCCGTCATACGGAGTGACAAATCCCAGTCTCGATCCGTGCCAACTCAACAGACACTTTCGGAGATACCCGTAGTGGACCTTTATAGTCACCCAGTTACGTTGTGATGTTTGGTACACCCAAAGCACTCCTACGGTATCCGGGAGTTGCACAATCTCATGGTCTAAGGAAATGATACTTGACATTGGAAAAGCTCTAGCAAACGAACTACACGATCTTTTGTGCTATGCTTAGGATTGGGTCTTGTCCATCACATCATTCTCCTAATGATGTGATCCCGTTATCAATGACATCCAATGTCCATAGTCAGGAAACCATGACTATCTGTTGATCAACGAGCTAGTCAACTAGAGGCTTACTAGGGACACGTTGTGGTCTATGTATTCACACATGTATTACGATTTCCGGATAACACAATTATAGCATGAACAATAGACAATTATCATGAACAAGGAAATATAATAATAACCATTTTATTATTGCCTCTAGGGCATATTTCCAATACTCCGGCGGCTAGCGGCTCTGCTCAACACGCATCGCTGCGAAGCGCTACCCCACCGCCGGCCAGGCTATCCCTCCACCCCTCCACACCTCCTGTTATTCTGCACCGACTGCAGCCCCACGCCGCACCAGAACCAGTTATAACCCTTCTCCTCCACTCAATCTGCGACTCCACTGCCACGTCTTCCCATCTACGAGTCGTTCCCGTTCGGGGCCTCACTGTCGTCCACCGCCTCGCTGCGCTTGGTGTGGCGTGGTCAACAAATGAGAGTCATCGGAAGAGGACTGTACGTGGAGAGCCTGACGGCTGGGACCCACAAGGTCCATGGTCCCACGCAAGGAAAGTTCCTCCTTATTAAGCTGAAAAAAATGTTTCCTCCACCTGACAGCTGGGACCCCCGGTTGTATCTTCGCACGGAAGGAAGTGCCTCCTTGTTATGTGAAAAAAATTATTCCTCCCGTTGACAGCTGGGACCCGTCAGATTTGGTGGCTAACTTGTGGGCCTACTAAGCGGACGTGTACGCAGGGCTTTGTCAACTTAATCAACAAATGATTCTAGCAGCTGGACCGTTGGATGTTAATCCAACAGCCGTGCTCCTTCTTCAAGCTCTGTTCTTGCTCCTGTCTCCCGTTGGCGGCACCGCGGCTGTGCTACCGCACACCCGAACCAGTCAAGTTTCCCACTCCTCTCCATCTGTGACTCCACTGCCCCGTCTTCCCCATCTCCGGGTCGTTCCAGTCTGGGGCCTCGCCGTCGTCCATCGGCCTTTGGTACACTCGGCACGGTGTGGTCAACGTGGTCAACAACCGAGAGTCATCAGAAGATGACTGTACGTGAGAGGCTGACAGTGGGGACGCACCACGCCCATGGACGCATGCATGCAATGAAACGCGGCATGGTCAACATGGTCAAGGAACGACTTCCATCGGAAGTGTACTGTACGTGGAGAAGCTGACAGCTGGGTCCACAGCCGCAGCAAGGAAGTGCCTCCTTATTACGCGGAAAATAATGATTCCTCCACCTAAAAGCAGGGACCCATCAGACGGGCCACAGTATTTTGCGAATAAAACGTTTCCCCCCTGACTGCTGGGACCCACCGGATGGGTCATCGTATTTCGAGAAAAAAATGTTCCCCCCGCTGTCAGCTCGGACCCACCGGAAGTGCCTCCTTATTACGCATAAAAAAATGAATACTCCCCCTGCTAGTTGGGACCCACCTTGGTGGGTGGCTGACTTGTGGGCCTACTAAGTTGACGGGGACGGAGTGCTTTGTCAACTTAGTGAATATGAACGATTCTAGCTCCAGTGACCATACGATGTCCATCCAACGGCCATAGTGCTTCTTCAACCTCTGGTCTTCTTGCTCCAGCCGCCCAAAGCAGCGTCGGTCGTGCCGCATGCTCCTGCCTCCCGTGGCCGATGGTGCTGCCGTGGAGGCCTCACCGCCCCTACTATTCCCACCGTTGGCCAGGCCCTGCGGCGACAGCAGCCTCACACCGCAGCCGAACCACTGAACCCTCGTACTCCTCTCCGTGCGGGCTTCCACTGCCGCGTCTTCCCCGGCTCCGCGTCGTCCCCTTCCTAGGCCTCGCCATCGCCCACCGCCCTGGTGCTCTCGGCGCAGTGTGGTCAATGTGGTCAAGGAACGGCTTCCATTGGACGTGGACTTTACATGGAGAGGCTGACAGCTGGGTCCACGGCTGCAACAAGGAAGTGCCTCCTTATTACGCGCAAAATAATTATTCCTCCACCTGACAGTGGGGACCCACCGGACGGGCCACCGTATTTCATGAAAAAAACGTTTTGCCCTGACTGCTGGGACCTACCAGCTACATCTTCGCACGCAAGGAAGTGCATCCGGGCAAAAAAAACGATTCGCCCCCCTGACTGCTGGGACCCACCAGCTACATCTTCACAGGCAAGGAAGTGCCTGACAGTCGGGAGCCACCTGGTCGAAGCGTACGTAGCGTTGTCATTCTGGTCGCGAACGTGTACGTACATACTAGTCGATGTAGAGGCACGCACGTGTTGTAGCAGAGGCGCGCATGTAGCTTGTACACGTACGTACAGCGGCCAGGGTGCAAGAAAGTAAATACGGCCACGTACGTACATACGGGTGGTGTCTCGAACGCCTACTCGCGTGTACGTACGGCCAGGGCTCGTGTACATGGCTGGGTCGGAACGGAGAAACTGCATCGTCGTCGTGTTCATGGGGAGCCAACTGGCTGGGTCAGAACAGAATGCGTCGTCGTGTTCATCGGGAGGGCTTGGATGGAACAGCCGATGGAAACAAGGCCTGGTGTACCGCAGAACGGAGCAAACGGCCTTGTGTTCGACCGGCCACGGTCGAAACGGGATCCTTTTCATCAGGAGGGGTCTGGCGTACCGCAAAACGGAGGAAACGGACCTCCTACGGTCGAAACAGGGGTCCTGTTGATCGGGCGGGGTGTGGCGTACCGCAAAACGGAGGAAACGGACTTGTGTTGGAGCGCTACGATTGAAATGGGGGTCATGTTCATTGGGAGGGGTGTGGCGTACCACAAAACGGGACTCCACGGGATACTGTTCATCTCCACCGTCGACCCCCTCCAGCCTCCACGGGCTACTGTTCATCCACCGTCGACCTCCTCCAGCCGCCACCTGCGACTGTTCATCCACGGCCTCCTGTTCATCCAGCCTCCACCACGCGATACTCCACTGGCTACTGTTCAACCAGCCCTCTACACGGGCTCCTGTTCAACCATCCCTCCACGGGCTCCATTTCATCCAGCCCTCCACGGGGTGGTCCTGTTCATCCAACCCTCCACGGGGTCCTGTTCATCTAGCCCCAACCGGCTCAATCGATCGGGGTCCTGTTCATCCAGAGGCAACACCACGGGGTCCTGTTCATCCACCCCCACCAGGAACTATTCACCCAAATCCCCCAGCAATGCTCACTGTTCATCCAGAGGCAGCATCGATCGGCTTCAGTTAGCAGCAGTAGCGGAGGAATTGCTCGATCGAGTTCAGTTAACAGCCATCGATCAATTGCTCGGGTTCAGTAACGTGTAGCCTGCAGTGTAATCGCCCGAGTTCAGTTAGAGCCCAACGCTTCGCTCGGCTTCAGATAGAGCCGAACGCCTCACACCCACGCGCGTGTGTGTATGAGAGAAACGCGCATCGCTCATCCTCGACCACACACCGTAACCGGGAACACCCCGATATTTTCCTCGCCCTCGCTTCTACCACGGTTTTTTCCGTCATGGACGGCCCAAAGAATGTCATGCAGCTACGTCTCCGGCCCGCCCAGGACGAAAAGCCCATTTTCTGTCATGGCTTTTTGTCATAGAAGTAGGACCCCGCCACATCTATGATGATACCGTGTTTTTTCAGAATTATTGGCATAGAAGTGTCATAAGTATGACAGAAAAAGTTTTGTTCGGCCCAAAATGTCACGGGTGTGTCTTTTTTTGTATTGTTCCTTTTCAGGCTCCTCGCGGTTGCTTAAAGCGTTCTTGCTCAAGGGCTTCTTTTGGCATGATGAAGTCTTTGTTGCCGAGACTTATTTCGTCTTCGGACAGTGGCATATAGCTGTTGTCCTCTGAGTCGTCGTTCCCAACTGGCTCGTCGGGGTTACTCTGCCCTTCCTCCCTACCTTCCTGTTTGGAAGCTGGTTCGATGAGGGCGTCTGGGTCTTCGGCGTTCTCCGGATTATTATTTTCTCCGGTGCCGGTATTGCTTTCTTTGTCACGGCGTGATTTTGAACGGCGCCGCTGATGCCGCCGCTTCGGTGGTTTATCTGCGTTATTGTCCTTAAGAGGATCCCTATCGCTGTCCTCGCCATTGTCTTTGGATGTATCCACCATATATATATCGTACGTGGAGGTGGCCGCCCAACATCCGGTATGCGGTGGGCTTTGGACCTGCTCCTCTCCGGCATTGTCGTCCATACCGTCGATGTCTTCGGAGTCGTAATCGAGCATGTTGTTTAAGTCCCCAACAATGGCTATGAGGTGGGTGGTGGGTGGGAGGAAAAATTTCCTGCTCTCAGCTCCTAGTCCGGGCTGGGCATAGTTCGGACGTTGCTCCTCCGTAATGACAAGGGATCGCATTAAGTCCAGAGCCTCGCTTAAAGGCGAGGTTTGTTCGGAGAGAGGAGAGTCCGCGGAGTACGGCGGGAGGGATACTCCCCGGCCGGACTCAAACGGTGCTGACTCCGAGGGTTCGGAGCCAGTGTCCGGAGAAGGGTCTGGCTTCGTGATGGTTGCCGGAGACGCAAATTCAATGGGCTTTCCCGTACTGGGTTTGGTAGCCGCAGACAGTCCGGCGGGCTCGAGAAGTCCGTCTTCGGACATGGCGACGCACTCCGGATATAAGGCCAGAGCGGGAGTTGGAGTCGCGAATCCTCGGAAGATCAAGTCTCCCCGGACGTCAGCGACATAGTCTAGGTTTCGAAAACTAATCTGGTGACCTGGGGCATAGCTGTCGATCTGCTCTAGATGGCCAAGCGAGTTGGCCCGCAATGCGAAGCCGCCGAACAGGAAGATCTGGCCGGGGAGAAAAACTTCGCCCTGGACAGCGTTATTGTAGATGATTGATGGAGCCATCAAACCTCTTGAAGACGACGCAGGGGAACTCTCAATGAAAGCACCAATGTCGGTGTCAAAACCGGCAGATCTCGGGTAGGGGGCCCCGAACTATGCGTCTAAGGTCGATGGTAACAGGAGACAGGGGACACGATGTTTACCCAGGTTCGGGCCCTTTCTATGGAGGTAATACCCTACTTCCTGCTTGATTGATCTTGATGAATGTGAGTATTACAAGAATTGATCTACCACGAGATCGTAATGGCTAAAACCCTAGAAGTCTAGCCTGTATGATTATGATTGTCCCTATGGACTAAACCCTCCAGTTTATATAGATACCGGAGGGGACTAGGGTTGTACAAAGTCGGTTGCAGAGAAAGGAATCTTCATATCCGGACGCCAAGCTTGCCTTCCACGCCAAGGAGACTCCCATCCGGACACGGGTGAGAGTCTTCGGCCTTGTATCTTCACAACCCATTAGTCCGGCCCATGTCCAACAAGCCGGACGCCCGAGGACCCCTTAATCCAGGACTCCCTTAGATATTCTTGGGTGATAGTTGTTTGATCTTGCTGAAAAACAGAAACTTTTGCGTCCAGAGTTACAATTTTTAAAAATCACATAAGCGATGAAAAATTCTGATTTTTTTTACAGTAGATTGATATACAAATTGCTCAGGTCATCCTAATTTTTCAGGACTTTTGGAGTTTCAGAAGTATTCGAAATATCCAGATTACTACAGACTGTTCTGTTTTTGACAGATTCTATTTTCTTTGTGTTGTGTGCTTGTTTTGATGATTCTATGGTTTTCTTTGAAGAGTTTTTGCCATAGGAAAGTTGGAATACAGTAGATATATATACTGCAAGAATAAAATATGAATGGGTTGCAACAGTACTTATAGTAGTGATTTGCTTTCTTATACTAACCGATCTCATGAAGCTTTTGTTGAGTTTTGTGTGATTCAAGTTTTCAAGTTTTGGGTGATGTTACGATGGATGAAGGAATAAGGAGTAAGAAGAGCCTAAGCTTGGTGATGCCCATGGCATCCCAAGCTATTATCCAAAGAGAAGCAAGCAACTAAGCTTGGGGATGCCCCGAGTGGCATCCCCTCTTTCTTCTAACGACCATCGGTATTTTGCTCGAAGCTATATTTTTATTCGTCACATACTATGAGTTTTGCTTGGAGCGTCTTGTATGATATGAGTCTTTGCTTGGTTTTCTTTGTGTTTTAAGTCTTGATTCCTTGCTGGACACGCCTATTTGAGAGAGCCAAATATTATGCCATGACTTGTTAGATTTGCTCTCTATGATTCACTTAAATTTTTATGAGCTATGGAATTGCTCTAGTGCTTCACTTATATCTTTTTGAACATGGTGTGCTTTAGTATTTTTCAAGAAATTCTCTCTTGCTTCACTTAAATTAATTTGAGAGAAAGAAAAATTATGCTCATGACCTTCACTTATATTTGTTTGAACTTATCAAAAGCAACACATGAAATTTAGATCCAAAGTGATAGATATCCAAGAAGGATACAATAAAAACCTTCATGAAGATCATTGGAAAAAATAAACTTGATTCTTAGTAATAGTTTCGAGATATGATGATGTGGTATGTGAGTCATGTTCATGAGTAATTATGCTTTAGTAAGAATATTGGTATTAAGGTTTGTGATTCCCTATGCAAGCATTAAACTCAATAGTCATGCAATGAAATTACATCCTACTTGTGGTGCATTATTCGGTGTTAATTATGCTCAATGCTCGCTTATGAGATTATTCGTTTCTTACTTGGTGGCTTCTCAATATTTTGCTAGCCTTCATTTTGCACTAAGTATGATCACTACTTGTGCATCAAAAATCCTTTAAACCAGTCTTGCCACACGACTACAGTATACCTACCTATGTGCGGTATTATTTGTATGTGCCATCTCTAATTTTCAAAATAAATTTCTCTTTTGTGTGCTTGTACCGCTCGCGAGGCGGTGAGGGGTGGCCAATATTTTCCATGCTAGATGTGTTATTCTCACGATGAGTGTTTAGTCACTTGTCATTGCACGAGAGTAAGGCAAAGGTATTAGGGATGCCCAGTCCCAAAATAAAAAATGAATTTACTTTATGTTATTAAATAATAAATTCCTTGGAAAGTGTTGGTATGGAAGGCACCCGTGGATACAGTTAGCCATGGAAAGGGAAAGTATGGTTGAAAAAGGAATACAGTTTATTTTCTATTTGGGAACCGCCTCTGATATATCTTGGATGGAAAGTGTTGGGAGCTCTAAGTCGTTTTTGTTGGTGGGAATAGTATGCCTCTCAAAATGTTATTATCTCTCAATTTGCGCTTTGAGCTCTGGCACCTCTACAAATCCCCCTCTGTGAAGTGCCTTTCTTCTACTTTATGCAATTTTTATTTGAGTCTCTATCTTCTTTTATAAAGCACCAACTAAGGGGCACTATGATCGTACTTGAGCATTGGGTGTAGCTAATATGCGAGTGTGTTTCGTGAATGGATCAATGATTTAGCATGATGGGCTAGGGATAACTTATTTTAGCGTTGATATTTTGAAAGACATGGTTGCTTGTTGATATGCTTTAGTATTTAAGTCTCATGTCACTACAACAAGAACCCACCTGTAGCAACACATATCTACCAACGATATGAAAATATGTGTTGTCTATTTCAGCCTCCCACTTCTCCTAGTTGTCAAAAGAAAAAAACATCCCACTTCTCCTACTTATCCCACCCCGTACTCCCCTACTTAGTATGGCCGTACCCACCTCTCCATCTAGATTTTCCTATTCGCCGTCTCTCTCCCCCTCCTTCCGTGATTCCCCTCTCACCCGAGATCAATGGCATGACACTGACCGGCACCGCCGATTGCTCCTAGCTCCAGCGCTCTCCCAGACGTCACTCACCTACCCTGCTGCCCCTCGGCCTCTCCTCTGATCCTCCGCCACTGCGGCCTCCTCCGGACCCCTGCACATGCCCCTGCATCTAGCCACCACGGGTGGCTGGTGCGACTGTCGCGTAGGTTCTCTACCCCACGTCTGCATGCGCGCCGCTGCCGGATAGGTTCGAAGGTGCTGCCCCCCCTCGGCTACCCCGCCTCCATCACCGGCTGATTAGTAAGACACTTCTCTCCTCTGCTCATACCCTCTCTGATGCTTTGTGGTAACATGGCCTTCGTGCCATGGTCAATTCTTTGTCAGAAATGGCGATTGTGATCTACACTACCCCATTGTTATTTGTTAGCTATAGTGATGTCGTACATTACGGCTGGATAACACAATAAAATCCCATCATGATCAGCGGCCTTGCTGGAGGCTCAAAAATTCACTTCACCATTCTAGGCAGTTTTGTGCTTGCAGGCGAGTTATTTCTAGTTGGGTTGATCTATTTGGATGTCTTGTTGAGTGATCTACCACTTGCACATATGTGTCAATTCTGGAAGAATGCGCTTCTTTTTTCTCAATAGTTCTTTCTTGCTGCTATGTTCGTGGAAGAATCCTTACTGATTTCCTTGTCACACATTGTGTAATACTATAGGAATATGTCTCACATGTTTCCGTCCGTCCTAATATTCCTATTTATTGTATATATAATCCTTAATTTGATCTTTCCTTACAAAGTCTGAAACCAACCTTGCTTCAGCCAAAGTGTGTCTGTTTGTTTGATTGCATACTCATCGTACTAGTAATTCAATCTGTTGTAATGAACATCCACGCGAGGCTGCAGGATGGTTGTGAGTTGCAAAGACAATGTTTCTCTTTATTAACTAATCGCAGACTCATTTTAATTGTTGATCCGCCTGCTAAGTTCAGCGTGGAGTTTGGTTTGACCTTTTCATTGTGGTGCTTGCAGAATGGTGTAGCCGCAAAACTGCACAATTAACCAGTGACGACGAGCAAAATTGCAGATCTTTTCGTCATGCCCACACGCCGTGGAGCCACCGACCTGCCTGAGCCGCCCCTGATCAGTGCCAACTCCGCGAGAGAAAACTATGGTATTGCTTTCTTAGGTTGTAAGCTTTTGTGTTCCCATAGAATTTAAGATGGTGAAGTTACTGGATGTAGGAACTATGGTTTACTATGACTGTAACACGTTTTGTTGTTTCTTGATTTGTTTCAGTAAGAGCTTCAGTGCTCAAGTCAGAAACTTGTACGATTTCACCTTGCAACAATTGCTCAGTCAGAACTCATGGTATTCTACATGTTGTTGGCTCTCAACCTCCTTCAATCAACATCTGATTCTTCACAAGACCATGACATCATTATGCCTCACAGGTTCTCCATTGGCTAATTTCTCAGATTAGGAGTTGAGATAAACATCAATATGCTAAAGGTAATACACCCTACTTTGCATAATAAACCATATAGAGCTATTCTGAATGCAAAGCATCTTTGATAAACTAAAGATGATGTCACGACCTACTTTGGCTTATAGATTACAGAGAAGTTTCCCAGTCTAGAAAAGAAAATATGACGCCAAGGTGATCTATGCAGCTGCGATGCTGAAAAGTTTGTGTACGTTCTTCTGACCATCTCTCAAATGTCTCACATATCTTTTTATAGATCAAGTGTTGATGACATTTGAGCAAAAAAGTGTGTAATTTCCAATTCTACAGTACTACTAATGCTATTTTGATGCAATGCTATGCCTGATATCTTCTAGCATTCCCTGTAGTTTTTATACTGATGTAAATATAGTACCAAACCGGTCCGTATAACTGAATACAGAGTTTCTAAGGGTCTTGTTGCTTGGAGAGGCTAATACCCCATTTTGTCAAGATATTTACACTTCTTGTACTATAGTTTATTACTTTTGTTCTAAAATTTACCTTGTTTTACTAAATTACGTTGTTACTACAGTTTTGCATTGTTGTACTTGAATTTGCCTTGCCATTGTACTAAAATTTAACCATGAGTAGGCAGGAATAGCTCATGGGAGCCAAATAATGAGAAAGAAGTACTCAGGAGAACATAACTCAAAATCTACTTAGGATGTGACCTTCAAATAACTCAGAAATGATAACTAGTACATGATTCATGATAGAATTGCACCAGGCACATGACATCCAGTTACATAACTGTATATAGTAGATTGTACTTGATGGCTATATTGTTCCTCTTAAACTTGTTCGGGAAACTGGTTTGGTCTGAATTATATATGATGAAATTTAGTTATGTTCATTTTTTGGGCGCATTATCAAAATTCAGTCATTTGTTTTCACAGTAGTTGCTTGCATTTAGTAGGTGAAAATAGTGGGTGAAGATGAATGATTTTGTGATACAATTTTTTTATATTGTTTCATTAAAATATGGCTGGATCCCCAAAAAGATTTATGTTTAACATAGTTATTGTTGAACCACTAGAATAATTACACCCCGGTTGGAACACACGGCAATTTCCTAGCATATTTAATAAAAGTCTTGGTAAATCATATTTGTGAGCATGTAACACAGTACCTAATTTAGGTACATCCAAATTTTGCATGACATATGCATCATTTTCTTTGAACCTAAAGTATTTTTAAATTGTTGAAACCTTGCATCTATTTGTATTTTCTAGAGAACTGGAAATGTTTCTTTGAAAAAGAATGATGTGTGGTATGTCAGCACATGTTTTTTCAAACGAAGTATGTCATTTCTTGTATTACTATTTTAAGTTTTTGTTAACTCAATTGACAGATAGCAGATTTGTTCATAAGAATACAAGGATCAAAAGCGCTTGTCAGATGTAGGTTATTATTTTCCTCTTCATGCAAAGCACCTACTCTCATGGCCTTCAACCTTTTTATGTTGCTCCTCCTTTACATTTTGCTGCTCTATTAACCTAATTTTCTCTATCGTAAGTTACTCATCTCATGGTTTTTGTAGATTGCAACATAAATGGATTGTGCATGGCTCGCATGTTGATTGCAAGGATGAGAATGGGCTACTATTATAATTAGAGTTGTCATTTTCAGGACAATGTTTCAATAGTTGATTGTAAGGTCAAGAATTTGGCTAGTACTAGATAAAAACATTATAGCGATTGCTAGTTGAGAATTTGGCTACTACTATAGATAGTTTCACATCTTGTAATCTTTCAATCATATTCTTTGTAATGCAACATAGTTGATTTAATATATGAGATGTTTCTATTTATTACATTGTGACTCCTATAAACCATCTATATTGACCTAATAATTTTGGATGGTGACGTAAAAAATATCACCCATTATTCATGCTATGTAGCAAAGCATTAGTCGTTACAATGATATACTATATCATTGTGCAGGGTACCCACCAACGCATAAGTACGCTCTAACTCTATATGTTGCTACCTTACAACGCTTCTACATGTCGTTTACCAACGCATGTATATACGTTGTTGTAGACCCTAGCAAAGCCACCAACGACAACACATAACAATCCGTTGGTGTAGACCTTAGCAACGCATATATGGACATACGACAACGCATCGATGCGTTGCTGAAGGGGGGTTCCTGTTGTAGTGTGTCAAAACTAGACTATTGCTTTGAACAATATAAAAGTCCAAATGTCCCTGCTATAAAGAAAATAATATGAGATGACATGTTAGGCAGCATTCCACATAAAAAATTCTGTTTTTATCATTTACCTACTCGGGGACGAGCAGGAATTAAGCTTGGGGATGTTGATACGTCTCCGATGTATCTATAATTTTTTATTATTCCATACTATTATATTATCATTCTTGGATGTTTTATAATCATTTTATAGTCATTTTATATCATTTTTTGGTACTAACCTATTGACATAGTGCCAAGTGCCAGTTGTTGTTTTTTGCATGTTTTTTACATCGCAGGAAATCAATACCAAACGGAGTCCAAATGCAGCGAAACTTTTTGTGGAATTTTTTTGGACCAGAAGACATCCAGTGGGCTAGAGAAGCGCCTGCGGGGTGCTCCAAGGCGAGAACAACCCACAAGGGCACGCCTGGAGGCCCAGGCGCGCCCTGGTGGGTTGTGCCTACCTCGGGTGCCTCCCGAACCGACTCTTTGCTCTATAAATACCCCAACATTCCAGAAACCCTAGGGGAGTCAACAAAAATCAATTCCAGCCGCCGTAGAATCCAGAACCACCAGATCTAATCTAGACACCACCACGGAGGGGTTCATCATGCCCACTGGTGCCTCTCCGATTATGCGTGAATAGTATTTTGTAGACCTTCGATTCCATAGTTAGTAGCTAGATGGCTTCCTCTCTCTCTTTTGATTCTCAATACAATGGTCTCTTGGAGATCCATATGATGTAACTCTTTTTGCGGTGTGTTTGTTGGGATCGGATGAACTTTGAGTTTATGATCAGATCTATCTTTTTATCCATGAAAGTTATTTGAGTCTTCTTTGATCTCTTATAAGCATGATTGCTTATAGCCTCATATTTCTTCGGTGATATTTGGGTTTTGTTTGGCCAACTTGATCTATTTATCTTGCAATGGGAAGAGGTGCTTTGTGATGGGTTCGATCTTACAGTGCTTGATCCCAGTGACAGAAGGGGAACCGACACGTATGTATTGTTGCTATTAAGGACAACAAGATGGGGTCTATTTCTACAGAAATAGATCTTGTCTACATAATATCATCATGCTTATTGCATTACTCTGTTTCTCCATGAACTCAATACACTAGATGCATGCTAGATAGCGGTCGATGTGTGGAGTAATAGTAGTAGATGCAAGCAGGAGTCGGTCTACTAATCTTGGACGTGATGCCTATATAATGTTCATTGCCTGGATATCGTCATGATTATTTGAAGTTCTATCAATTTCCCAACTGTAATTCGTTTACCCACCGTTTGCTATTTTTCTCGAGTGAAGCTACTAGTGAAATCTACAGCCCCCGGGTCTCTTCTTTAATATATTTGATTTTGCGATCTATTTTATTTGCTTTTATTTTGAGATATATTAAACCAAAAATACAAAAATACCTTGCTGCACTTTATTTTATTTGGCGTTCGATCTATCAAATTATTACAAATCTCTCACGTCCGCTTGACAATTTCTTGCGCCGTTACCCGAAAGGGATTGACAACCCCTTTAACACATCAGGTTGCGAGTATTTGTTATATGTGTGCAGGTGTTGTTTACGTAGTTTTGCTTGGTTCTCCTACTGGTTCGATAACCTTGGTCTCATGACTGAGGGAAATAACTACCGTCACTGTGCTGCATCATCCCTTCCTCTTTGGGGAAATACCAACTTAGTCTGGCAGACATCAGTTGCGCCTCCCATGTCTGTGGGCGGGCCTCCCGTGCCTGCGAGTGCGCCTCCCGTGCCTGTGGCAGCGCCATGCAAGCAGAGACAGAAGCCGGGTGCATGGAGAGCGACAAGTCGGTAGCCATCTTCTCTGTGTCCGCCGCCATCATCGAGGAGAAGTAGAACACGGGAGGCCGCCGCCACTTTGGTCCCATGAAGGCCACCGTCGAGGCGACGACTGCGTATTCAGGTTGTTTCTTTGCTGCTTCGTCTCTTCCGAGGACCTTCATCGACCCCGCAAGTGTCTGCCGGACACGAGGAAGACAAATGGATCCGCGCGCGACCATTTAGATTGGGTACTCTCTCTGTCCGGAAATATTTGTTCTCAGAATGGATAAATTGGATCTATCTATAACTAAAATAAGTCTAGATACATCCATTTCTAGGACAAGTATTTCCGGACGGAGGGAGTATTAATTATACCATGACAGATGGATTAGCACCGCTTAGTTCATGTAAATGTAATGAAATCCATCATCTTTATATGAAGATTTGGCTTTTTTATACGAAATTCTTCATGCTTATATGAAATCAATCCGTGTTTGCACGAATTTCCTCTGGTTGGTTAGAGTTGTGAAAATGTATGCCGCTGGCGTTTGATGTCGTCCTCCGCGGAAGGAAGCGGGAGGAAATTTGCCGGCTGCCATTGGAGATGCTCTTATGCTGGAAATAGTAGAGTCACATCCAATCCATTTGAGTTAATTGCATGTATGATTCTCCCTCTATAAAAAGTTAATTGCACGTACAGTGTACACGTGACTTGCAGGGTGGCTACACCTTCGTACAGAAAGTTAAAAAGAAACAAATCCATCCTTAATCTTGTATTCTAAGTACTGTGTGGGTCCACTATCAGTACAGTAGCGAAAGAAGTATATATTAAATAATATATAATATAAAAAACTAATATTACAGACATGAACGCAGGTCATCGCGTTAAAAGCATCCGACGCTAACCAGTCTAGCACATTTTCGTTGTGGACCATGCTGGAGATATATCTCCATGTCTACTCTTATACTCCCTCTGTTCCTAAATATTTGTCTTTTCAGATTTCAAATGGACTACCACATACGGATGTGTATGTAGACATATTTTAGAGTGTAGATTCACTCATTGTGCTCTGTATGTAGTCACTTGTTGAAATCTCTAAAAAGACAAATATTTTGGAACTGAGGGAGTAGAAAAAAGAGTTGGTGATGATGGTGTGCGTGCCGTCCTGCAATATAGGCCGTCGGATTTATATCTAACAGGTAGGAAGGAAACTATGTCAATTTTGCAAAAAGATACCCACACCCCTCTCCACATTTTCAAATAAGGCCTTCCCTCATTCATCCTTTTCTCTCACAAGATAAACTACTCAAACAAATGCATCTTGATGTTCCGTGCAACGCATGGGCATCTAGCTAGTTTCTTTTAAAATAGTTACTGCGATAATTGGGTTGAAGTGATATATTTTATGTCTGCTCGAATGATTTCAGATTCACTAGTAGTAACAAAGAAAAGGTTGCCTTGTTAATTAATAGAAAATAGGGTGAAAACTATCACATGAGGCCGGTAAAAACAAGGCACATTGGGTTCAGCATCATCGTCACTACAGTTGTGCGCGCGAGAGAAGTCTACATATCAAGGGGGCTACGGAGAGAAAGACTTATCAAGTGTGTCTGAGCGAGGCACAGAGACACAATGAGAGAGAAACCAATTGATAGATTAAGATCAGATCGAGTTGTCACCCTTCTGCTATCATTGTTGGGGGAGTGGGGAGGGGGAGGGAGAGAAAGACGTATCGAGAGTGTGCGCGGTAGGCACAGAGGCACAACTAGCGAGTGTGTGTGTATGTATGTATGTATGTGTGTTTGAGAGAGAAGCCAGTAGATAGATTACTATCAAGATCGAGGTGCCACCCTACTCCTTCGGTGTCGGGTAGTGTGTGTGTGTGTGTTTGAGAGAGAAGCCAGTAGATAGATTAGTATCAAGATCAAGGTGTCACCTTACTCCTTCGGTGTCGGGAAGTGTGTGTGTGTGGGTGTGGGGGGCAGTGACACTTATATATAGGGAGAAGGAGTTTATGTGACACATATCTATATTAAGGTATAGGTAGATAGCATTTGTGCGAGGCATACTTAAAGCATCACGGAGATAAACAAACGGTGTGCATGCAAGTGCCGGAAAAAATGAAGCGAGAAACAATGTCTACACGCGCGCGCGCACATTTGTGTGTGTGTGTGTGTGTGTGTGTGTGTGTGTGTGTGAGAGAGAGAGAGAGCGAAATCTCAAAACAAAAGATGCTCTGCTGGAATCCCATTGTATGTATTCATATGGTTCCGGAACTCGAGTTAACCTTAGGCATATGTGTGAGAGACATAATTATACTTTGAGACATTAGTGGTGGTGGGTGGGCGGAATTAAAGGGGTGAGCGTGTTTGACAGAGAGAGCGTGTGTGTTTCTGTGTGAGAGACATGTAGGACGGGGTAGAAAGATGAATTCTAACCTTGACGGAGGGAGAGAAATACACGAAGTGCGCATGTATGATTCCGATGCCCACGGAGAAATGAGATATGTATGCATGTGAGAGAGATTGCACAATTCATCCACGTATTACTATCTAGCGATCATGGACGTGCATCGCTTGAACATAAATCAATATCTACTTCGTATCGTGGCCAAAGATACAATATCAATTCAACGCTATAAAGATTGGACATTCACATATCACATTTTTTTCTTTCTAAATAATCATTTTCAATTGTGCATGCCAAAGTTACATTGATGTTTGTTCAAACAACCAATGTAGCTATCATGTACATGCACCATTGTTAGTCTTGCATTCAAATTGATTAGTCTTGGATGATTTAAGGTTCTATTATGAAGTAATATATGTAATATTCATATATGAATTCTACGGGTACGCAATTTATGAAATGGACGCTATGTAATCATATGAGGTAACACTTTTAAGTAGCGGACTACAATATCCATTTCTTTTGTGGGACTACAATATCCATTTCTTTTTGTGTGCCTCTACAATAACACATCAATGCATTATGTTTGAAGTAAATAACCAATGGCATTAAATTATCTATTTACACGAGAAATACTTAGGCTGAGCGTTTGATCCCTTTTTTGTAGTTATCGGTGCATCATCCCGAGTTACTGTCTTTTTTTCTGGGGTGGACTTCACACCAGTTATTAACTGCTGATGCGTGCCCCGTGTACACAGTCTCACTTGAACTTCCCGCTAGCACTTGTTGGGGATCGTTGCAGTAATTAAAAAAATTCTACACATCACCAAGATCAATCTATGGAGAGACTAGCAACGAGAGAGAGGGGAGTGCATCTTCATACCCTTGAAGATCTTGATGCGGAAGCGTTACAAGAACGCGGATGAAGGAGTCGTACTCGCAGCGATTCAGATCGCGGTTCATTCCGATCTAAGAGCCAAACAACGGCGCCTCCGCGTTCAACACACGTACAGCCCGGGGACGTCTCCTCCTTCTTGATCCAGCAAGGGGAGAGGAGAAGTTGAGGGAGAGCTCCGGCAGCACGACGGCGTGGTGGTGGAGCTTGTAGTTCTCCGGCAGGGCTTCGCCAAGCACTACTACCACGGAGGAGGTGTTGGGGAGGGAGAGGGCTGCGCCAGGGGAAGGGGTGCGGTTCCCATGCGCCTCCCCACTATATATAGGGGTGGAGGGGGCTGGTTTCTTGCCCTCCAAGTCCATTGGGGCGTTGGCAAAGGTGGAGGAAAGAAATCCCATCATTTCTCTTCCCCACCGATTGTTATCCCCCTTTTTTAGGGATCTTGATCTTATCCCTTCGGGATATGATCCTATTCCTTCTAAGGGGGGATCTTGGTGCACCTTGACCAGGGGTGTGGGGCCTTACCCCCACTACCCACGTTCATGTGGGTCCCCCCATGCAGGTGGGCCCCACTCCGGAACCTTCTAGAACCTTCCCGGTACAATACCAAAAAATCCCGAACATTTTCCGGTGGCCAAAATAGGACTTCCCATATATAAATCTTTACCTCCGGACCATTCCGGAACTCCTCGTGACGTCCAGGATCTCATCCGGGACTCCGAAACATTCGGTAACTGCACATTAATTCCCATAACAACTCTAGCGTCACCGAACCTTAAGTGTGTAGACCCTACGGGTTCGGGAATCATGCAAACATGACCGAGACAGCTCTTTGGCCAATAACCAACAGAGGGATCTGGTTACCCATGTTGGCTCCCACATGTTCCACGATGATCTCATCGGATGAACCACGATGTCGGGGATTCAATCAATCATGTATACAATTCCCTTTGTCAATCGGTACGTTACTTGCCCGAGATTCGATCGTCGGTGTCCCAATACCTCTTTCAATCTCGTTACCGGCAAGTCACTTTACTCGTTTCATAATGCATGATCCCGCGACTAACTACTTAGTCACATTGAGCTCATTATGATGATGCATTACCGAGTGGGCCCCAAAGATACCTCTCCGTCATACGAAGTGACAAATCCCAATCTCGATTCGTGCCAACCCAACACACACTTTCGGAGATACCTGTAGTGCACCTTTATAGCCACCCAGTTACGTTGTGACGTTTGGTACACCCAAAGCATTCCTACGGTATCTGGGAGTTGCACAATCTCATGGTCTAAGGAAATGATACTTGACATTAGAAAAGCTTCTAGCAAACGAACTACACGATCTTGTGCTATGCTTAGGATTGGGTCTTGTCCATCACATCATTCTCCTAATGATGCGATCCCGTTATCAATGACATCTAATGTCCATGGTCAGGAAACCGTAACCATCTATTGATCAACGAGCTAGTCAACTAGAGGCTCACTAGGGACATGTTGTGGTCTATGTATTCACACATGTATTACAGTTTCCAGTTAATACAATTATAGCATGAACAATAGACAATTATCATTAACAAGGAAATACAATAATAACCATTTTATTATTGCCTCTAGGGCATATTTCCAACAGTCTCCCACTTGCACTAGAGTCAATAATCTAGTTCACATCACTATGTGATTGTAATGAAGCCAACACCGATGGGGTTTGATCCTATCTCGCTTGTGAGAGAGGTTATTAGTCAACGGGCCTGAACCTTTCAGATCCTTGTGTGCTTTACAAATCTCTATGTCATCTTGTAGATGCAGCTACCATGCGCTACTTGGAGCTATTCCAAATAACTGCTCTACTATACGAATCCGGTTTACTACTCAGAGTCATCCGGATTAGTGTCAAAGTTTGCATCGACATAACCCTTTACGACGAACTCTTTTACCACCTCCATAATCGATAAGTTTGACCGCTGTCATGTGATCCATTCCTGGATCACTCTTGTACCCCTTGATTGACTCATGGCAAGGCACACTTCAGGTGCGGTACACAGCATAGCATACTGTAGAGCCTACGTCTAAAGCATAGGGGATGACCTTCGTCCTTTCTCTCTCTTCTGCCGTGGTCAGATCTTGAGTCTTACTCAATGCTCACACCTTATAACACAACTAAGAACTCCTTCTTTGATGATCTATTTGAACTCCTTCAAAATCTTGTCACGGTATTTATTCATTTGAAAGTACTATTAAGCGTTTTTGATCTATCCTTATAGATCTTGATGCTCAATGTTCAAGTAGCTTAATCTAGGTTTTCCATTGAAAAACACTTTTCAAATAACCCTATATGCTTTCCAGAAATTCTACATCATTTCTGATCAAGAATATGTCAACAACATATACTCATCAGAAATTCTATAGTGCTCCCACTCACTTCTTTGGAAATACAAGTTTCTCATAAACTTTGTATAAACCCAAAATCTTTGATCATTTCATCAAAGCATATATTCCAACTCCGAGATGCTTACTCTAGTCCTTAGAAGGATTGCTGGAGCTTTGCATACTTGTTAGCATCTTTTAGGATTGACAAAAACCTTCTGGTTGTATCACATACAATCTTTCCTCAAGAAAATTGTTGAGGAGACAATGTTTTGACATCCTATCTGCAAGATTTCATAAATAATGCAGTAACTGCTAATACAATTCCAACAGACTCTTAGCATCGCTACGAGTGAGAAAGTCTCACCGTAGTCAACTCCTTGAACTTGTCGGAAAACATCTTAACGACAAGTCGAGCTTTCTTAATGGTGATACTTACCATCATTCTTCGTCTTCCTTTTAAAATCCATCTGTACCTAATAGCCTTACGACCATCAAGTAGTTCTTCCAAAGTCTATACTTTGTTTTCACACATGGATCCTCTCGAATTTTATGGCCTCGAGCCATTTGTCGGAATCCGGGCCCACCATCGCTTCTCCATAGCTCGTAGGTTCATTGTTGTCTAGCAACATGACCTCCAAGACAGGATTACGTACCACTCTGAAATAGTACGCATCCTTGTCGACCTACGAGGTTTGGTAGTGACTTGATCCGAAGTTTCATGATCACTATCATCAGCTTCCACTTCAATTGGTGTAGGCACTACAGGAACAACTTCCTGTGCCCTGCTACACACTGGTTGAAGTGACGGTTCAATAACCTCATCAAGTCTCCACCATCCTCCCACCCAATTCTTTCGAGAGAAACTTTTCCTCGAGAAAGGACCCATTTCTAGAAACAATCACTTTAGCTTCTGGATCCGAAATAGGAGGTATACCCAACTGTTTTGGGTGTCCTATGAAGATGCATTTATCCGCTTTGGGTTCGAGCTTATCAGGCTAAACCTTTTTCACATAAGCGCCGTAGCCCCAAACTTTTAAGAAATGACAGCTTAGGTTTCTCTAAGCCATAGTTCATACGGTGTCATCTCAACGGAATTATGTGGTGCCCTATTTAAAGTGAATGCGTTTGTCTCTAATGCCTAACCCATAAACGATAGTCGTAATTCGATAAGAGACATCATGGTATGCACCACATCCAATAGGGTGCAACTATGATGTTCGGACACACCATCACACTATGGTGTTCCAGGCGGCATTAGTTGTGAAACGATTTCCACAATGTCTTAATTGTGTACCAAACACGTAACTCAGATATTCATCTCTATGATCATATCATAGACATTTTATCCTCTTGTCACGACGATCTTCAACTTCACTCTGAAATTACTTGAACCATTCAATAGTTCAGACTTGTGTTTCATCAAGTAAATATACTTAGAATCTACTCAAATCATCTGTGAAGTAAGAGCATAACGATATTCACTGCGCGCCTCAGCACTCATTGGATTGCACACATCAAATGTATTTCTTCCAACAAGTTGCTATCTTGTTTCATCTCACTGAAAACGAGGCCTTTCAGTCATCTTGCCCATGTGGTATGATTTGCATGTCTCAAGTGATTCAAAATCAAGTGAGTCCAAACGATCCATCTGCATGGAGTTTCTTCATGCGTATAAACCAATAGACATGGTTCGCATGTCTCAAACTTTTCAAAAAACGAGTGAGTCCAAAGATCCATCAACATGGAGCTTCTTCATGCGTTTTATACCAATATGACTCAAATGGCAGTGCCACAAGTATGTGGTACTATCATTACTACCTTATATCTTTTGGCATGAACATGTGTATATCACTACGATCGAGATTCAACAAACCATTCATTTTAGGTGCAAGACCATTGAAGGTATTATTCAAATAAACAGAGTAACCATTATTCTCCTTAAATGAATAACCGTATTGCGATAAACATAATCCAATCATGTGTATGCTCAACGCAAACACCAAATAACAATTATTTAGGTTTAACACCAATCTTGATGGTAGAGGGAGCGTGCGATGTTTGATCACATCAACCTTTGAAACACTTCCAACATATCGTCATCTCACCTTTAGGTAGTCTCCGTAGCCTTTTATTTCGAGTTACTAACACTTAGCAACCGAACCGGTATTTATTACCCTGGTGCGCCTAGGAGTACTAGTAAAGTACACATTAATATAACATATATCCAAAACACTTTTGTCGACCTTGCCAGCCTTCTCATCTACCAAGTATCTAGGGTAGTTCTGCTTCAGTGACCGTTCCCCTCATTACAGAAGCGCTTAGTCTCGGGTTTGGGTTCATCCTTGGGTTTCTTCACTAGAGCAGCAACTGATTTGCCGTTTCATGAAGTATCCCTTCTTGAAACTAGTGGTTTTACTAACCATCAACAATTGATGCTCCTACTTGATTTCTACTTTCGCGGTGTCAAACATCGCGAATTGCTCAAGGATCATCATGTCTATCCCTGATATGTTATAGTTCATCACGAAGCTCTAATAGCTTGGTGGCAGTGACTATGGAGAACCATCACTATCTCATCTGGAAGATTAACTCCCACTCGATTCAAGCGATTGTAGTACTCAGACAATCTGAGCACATGCTCAACGATTGAGCTTTTCTCCCTTAGTTTGCAGGCTTAAGAAACTTGTCAGAGGTCTCATACCTCTTGACGTGGGCACTAGTCTGAAATCCCAATTTCAGTCTTTGGAACATCTCATATGTTCTGCAACGTTTCAAAAACGTCTTTGGCGCCTCAATTCTAAACCGTTAGCATTACGCACTGAACTATCACGTAGTCATCAAAAACATGTATGTCAGACGTTCACAACATCCACAGACGACGCTCGAGGTTCAGCACACCGAGCGGTGTAATAAGGACATAAGCCTTTTGCGCAACAACGAGGATAATCCTCAGTTTACGGACCCAGTCCGCATAATTTCTACTATCAACTTTCGACTAAATTTTCTCTAGGAACATATCTTAAACAGTAGAACCAAAGCGTAAGCTACGACATAATTTGCAATGACCTTTTGACTATGTTCATGATAATTAAGTTCATCTGATTAAATTATTTAATGAACTCCCACTCAGATAGACATCCCTCTAGTCATCTAACTGATACATGATCCGAGTCAACTAGGCCGTGTCCGATCATCACGTGAGACGGACTAGTCATCATCGGTGAACATCTTCATGTTGATCGTATCCACTATACGACTCATGTTCGACCTTTCGGTCTCTTGTGTTCCGAGGCCATGTCTATACATGCTAGGCTCGTCAAGTCAACCTAAGTGTTTTGCATGTGTAAATCTGGCTTACACCCGTTGTATGCGAACGTTAGAATCTATCACACCCGATCATCATATGGTGCTTCGAAACAACGAACTTTCGCAACGGTGCACAGTTAGGGGGAACACTTTCTTGAAATTTTATGAGGGATCATCTTATTTATGCTACCGTCGTTCTAAGCAAATAAGATGTAAACATGACAAACATCACATGCAAATCATAGAGTGACATGATATGGCCAATATCATCGCGCCTTTGATCTTCATCTTTGAGGCACGACATGATCACCTTCGTCACTGGCATGACACCATGATCTCCATCATCGTGTCTTCATGAAGTTGTCTCGCCAACTATTACTTCTACTACTATGACTAACGGTTAGCAATAAAGTAAAGTAATTACATGGCGTTTTCAATGACACGCGGGTCATACAATAAATTAGGATAACTCCTATGGCTCCTGCCGGTTGTCATACTCATCAACATGCAAGTCGTCATTCCTACTACAAGAACATGATCAATCTCATACATCACATATATATAATTCATCACATCCTTTTGGCCATATCACATCACATAGCATACCCTGCAAAACAAGTTAGACATCCTCTAATTGTTGTTGCATGTTTTACGTGGCTGCTATGGGTTTCTAGCAAGAACGTTTCTTACCTACGCAAAAGCCACAACGGTGATATGCCAATTGCTATTTACCCTTCATAAGGACCCTTTTCATCGAATCCGATCCGACTAAAGTGGGAGAGACTGGCACCCGCTAGCCACATTATGCAACAAGTGCATGTCAGTCGGTGGAACCTGTCTCACGTAAGCGTACGTGTAAGGTCAGTCCGGGCCGCTTCATCCCACGATGTCGCTGAATCAAGATAAGACTAGTAACAGTAAGCAAATTGAACAAATCATCGCCCACAACTACTTTGTGTTCTACTCGTGCATAGAATCTACGCATAGACCTAGCTCATGATGCCACTGTTGGGGATCGTTGCAGAAATTAAAAAAATTCTACGCATCACCAAGATCAATCTATGGAGAGACTAGCAACGAGAGAGAGGGGAGTGCATCTTCATACCCTTGAAGATCTCGATGCGGAAGCGTTACAAGAACGCGGATGAAGGAGTCGTACTCGCAGCGATTCAGATCGCGGTTGATTCCGATCTAAGCGCCGAACAACGGCGCCTCCACGTTCAACACATGTACAGCCCGGGGACGTCTCCTCCTTCTTGATTCAGCAAGGGGAGAGGAGAAGTTGAGGGAGAGCTCCGGCAGCACGACAGCGTGGTAGTGGAGCTTGCAGTTCTCCGGCAGGGCTTCGCCAAGCACTACTACTACTACGGAGGTGTTGGGGAGGGAGAGGGCTGCGCCAGGGGAAGGGGTGCGGCTCCCATGCGCCTCCCCACTATATATAGGGGTGGAGGGGGCTGGTTTCTTTCCCTCCAAGTCCATTGGGGCGTTGGCAAAGGTGGGGGAAAGAAATCCCATCATTTCCCTTCCCCACCGATTGTTATCCCCTTTTTTAGGGATCTTGATCTTATCCCTTCGGGATATGATCTTATTCCTTCTAAGGGGGGATCTTGGTGCGCCTTAACCAGGGGTGTGGGGCCTTACCCCCACTACCCACGTTCATGTGGGTCCCACCATGCAGGTGGGCCCCACTCCAAAACCTTCTAGAACCTTCCCGGTACAATATCGAAATATCCCGAACATTTTCCGGTGGCCAAAACAGGACTTCCCATATATAAATCTTTACCTCCGGACCAATCCGGAACTCCTCGTGACGTCCAGGATCTCATCCGGGACTCCGAACAACATTCAGTAACTGCACACTAATTCCCATAACAACTCTAGCGTCACCGAACCTTAAGTGTGTAGACCCTACGGGTTCGGGAATCATGCAGACATGACCGAGACAACTCTCTGGCCAATAACCAACAGCGGGATCTGGATACCCATGTTGGCTCCCACATGTTCCACGATGATCTCATCGGATGAACCACGATGTTGGGGATTCAATCAATCCTGTATAAAATTCCCTTTGTCAATCGATACGTTACTTGCCCGAGATTCGATCGTCGGTATCCCAATACCTCATTCAATCTCGTTACCGGCAAGTCACTTTACTCGTTTCGTAATGCATGATCCCGTGACTAACTACTTAGTCACATTGAGCTCATTATGATGATGCATTACCGAGTGGGCCCAGAGATACCTCTCCGTCATACGGAGTGAGAAATCCCAGTCTCGATTCGTGCCAACCCAACAGACACTTTCAGAGATACCTGTAGTGCACCTTTATATCCACCCAATTACGTTGTGACGTTTGGTACACCCAAAGCATTCCTACGGTATCCGGGAGTTGCACAATCTCATGGTCTAAGGAAATGATACTTGGCATTAGAAAAGCTTCTAGCAAACGAACTACACGATCTTGTGCTATGCTTAGGATTGGGCTTGTCCATCACATCATTCTCCTAATGATGTGATCCCGTTATAAATGACATCTAATGTCCATGGTCAGGAAACCATAACCATCTATTGAGCAACGAGCTAGTCAACTAGAGGCTCACTAGGGACATGTTGTGGTCTATGTATTCACACATGTATTACGGTTTCCAGTTAATACAATTATAGCATGAACAATAGACAATTATCATGAACAAGGAAATACAATAATAACCATTTTATTATTGCCTCTAGGGCATATTTCCAACAACACTGTCCAAAATTAGTTGAAACAGGATATGAACGATACCGCAGGTGGCAAAATCTCCCGCCTCCTTCTAAAATTTCCGCCACCAAGTCTTTAGCATGCGAAATTCCACTTTTTTCCTTGGTGCACGGAGAACAACAGTTAGAATACCGCCCTCATCTACATAGTAGGTCGGGGATGCTTTGGTAACTTCTGGTTCCCCTCACCACACGGCACTCCCATTTCCTCTCCACCTCCCGCAAAAACGACTAAGTCCACAGCACCAGAGCATCTTACATCACGCCGTCCGTACTTCATCGGCCTTTCTACCCCTCCCCTCTCGAAACCCTAGACTGCTCATCCACCGGCGTACCAGAGCCCATTCACTGCCAGCGGCGCCCACCTCGCCGGATCTGCTTCTGCGGCCGCATCTAGCCCTCCCACCTCCCCTATAAACAAGTAGACTGCTCATCCACCATTGTACCACAGCCCATTCAGTGCCGGCCTTGTCCACGGTGCCGGATCTGCTTCGCTAGTACTCTCATCAACCGCAGTGCATCTGCAGTGGCTCCTTCGTACTCCCCACCGGAGACGCTTCGT